>NC_069363.1:63586923-63893461 GCF_021730395.1 Mercenaria mercenaria | reverse complement strand
TAATCTGCACAAATTGACGTTTGAATTTCGGATATTGTCGATTTTTTGAAAGAAAACTAAAAGTTTAAAACTGTCAGTGTGGATTCCCAGACTAATGGACTGAAGCAACAAGTATGCTGTCTTTTTAATCATACTTTTAAAATGACTTTCATAAATGTAACATGAACAGCTACTGTTGAGTCTGTACATAATATCCAGGCAAATACATTGAAAGTTTTAGTTTGTAGTTTTATAGGCTGCATGTTTAAAGAGTTGCTTGAATACATTTAAACATTTTTTACTGCTTAATACAGTTTGTGGTTTAAGCAAGTTTAACTCTGTCTGATTATTATATTAAGTTTGAGTTTCTCTATATAATTCCGATGTACGAAAAAATTTATTAGGAATAATGAATAAATGCTTGCTGTGAATATCCTTAAACAAAGTTATCTTACATACTTCATTGTCATTCAGTATTCACTCTCTCGTATTTAGACTTCATAGCAGTTCATATGCAAGTTAACATTTTATGATATTTTGTATCATCTTATTGCAAATGATATAGGTACTGCTGATAGGCTATTAAACTAAGTTTTATGAAATGGCAGTGACCTATAGAAAAGTAATGTTATTTCAGCGGATAAAAATTGCATGTATGTTTAAATTTGAGCTGTACCATGAGAAAACCAACACAGTGCATTTGCGACCAGCATGGATCTAGACCAGCCTGCGCATCCACACAGTCTGGTCAGGATCCATTCTGTTCGTTTTCAAAGCCCATTGCAATTATAGAAACCGTTAGCGAACAGCATGGTTCCTGACCAGACTGCGCGGATGCGCAGGCTGGTCTGGATCCATGCTGGTCGCAAATGCAGTATGTTGGATTTCTCATGGTGTGGCTCATTTTATTTTTATAAACAGGTTTAAAATGTAAGAGTGCTCTGTTCCGGCATGAGATAGCGTATGTACTGGGTCAGATTCAGCATGATGCTTGTGTGAACCAGCTTTCCAACAATCTGAAAGATCCACAGGAAAACCCGATGGTTAGACACGAGTGTGCTGAGGCATTAGGTATGTCAACCTTATAAGAAGTGATTTGAAAGAATTTTGAGTATACATGTACTAATTTTTTTGTCATAGATAAAGTCATAGATTAAATCTATGAAATTATGTTGAAATTTTGTCCCCTGCCATGCTCCGCCTCTAAAGTTTTGGAGAGCATTATAGATTAACCCTTGTCTGTACATCTATCTTAATTTGTCATGCACACTTGAAATTTTGTACCTTTAGATTTTTTGGGGAAGTCAGTCAACCAGACCAGAGTTATGGCCCATGAAATAGTAAAAATATACAAAAAAGGATATGAAAAGTTTATGTGTTAGGTATCTCAGAAAGTGCAGTTATTATGTCTACCTCCACACAGTGGTGTGGGATACATATTGATTTACTCCTGTCTGTGTGTCTTTGTGTCTGTCACAAACCTTGTCCACACTCTAAGTTGAACATTTCTCATCTGATCTTCACCAAACTTGAACAAAATGTGTTTGCCAATAAGTCCTTGGCCAAGTTCGATAATTAGCCAAATCGGCCCGAGCATTTTGGAAGTATGGCCCTTTTAAACCATTTTTTTGATAATCAAAGCACTGAAAGTCTGATAAGGCAGTTGAGGTCTTGCTGCATGGTTGACTCATATACTACTATTCAGATGATTAGGCAATTGTGGGAGACATGCGCTTTTCACAAAAGCAGCGCTAGTTCAGTATTTAAAGTTGAGCACCTGGGATTTTGTTTTGGACTTCACTCAGACAGACCTGGGTAATGGCCCTTGACTATGTCAAAAATATGTTGCATAAAATTATGTTGCAGGTATTGCAAAAGTATTTGAGCTAAAGTGATGAAACATGGAGGATTGTCAAATAACATGTTAAGTTGTGCACCTTGGTTTGTCTGGGAAATCAGCCATATGAGACAAAGTTATGGCCCTTGACTTATTTAAAATAGTGCCTAAAAGTTTGTGTCATAGGTATCAATAGGTAATAATATTGTCTTGGCATTATATTTCAGGTTCTATAGCCACAGACGAGTGTATGAAGATTTTAGAGGAATATTTGCATGATAAAGAACGTGTGGTGAAGGAGAGCTGTGTTGTTGCACTGGACATGTGTGAATATGAAAACAGTGAAAATTTCCAGTATGCAGACACTATGGCAAAACTTAAACAAGGAGATCATTTACTGGAAATTACTTCCTGATTTTTAGTTCCGAGTGATTGTAAATCAGTTTTAAAGTCAGAAGTGTAATAAATGAAACTTGAAATGTGAGTCATATTAATAGGTATGAGTAAATAAATGAAACATGTATGTATGGTTTTATTCTAATCACTGACAAAATAAAATGTGGAGGCAATTCATATTGGAAATTGGGACCTCCAGATGTGCTCAAACTGGCCAGTAAGGATACATGTGTACCTCTGTGTCCATCATCAGTTGTTATCTTTCATCAATAAATTTTACTGTTAATACAATTAATCATCACAGTTTTAGCCCAGTCTTAATGAAACTTGGTAAGATTTTAAGTTATTTGCCCCAATATAATCTTGGAAGGTTTTGATACTGGATCATTGTGTTCTAAAACTAGGTCACTAGGTCAAATCTTTAAAAAAAAAAAAACTGGTATAGAGGTCAACCAGCCTGCTTAGCTCAATCAGTCAGGGGTGTAACTGTTTTAAGTTATGTAACCTGTTTCAGTTATTTTTTCAAGCATTTTATAACCTGTATTAGTTATAAAATATAAGTTAACTCAGGTAAGTTATTCAAAAAAAGTCTTTTTGCTGTTCTCACAAAGTGACCTATACAGTGAAGTAAGTAGCAATCTGTGGTTAATCAAATTCTCTTTTAGTCTGATCATGCCCTGATAAGCATAATGGGATGCTAAGAGTTTTATAGCTTTAAACCTTTTGCGTAAAACTTTATCAGCCTTGCATAAAAAATTTTACTGCATAAATGGAAAGATAAGAGTTCAAGGATTCAGGAAATAATTGCATTAGTCACATTCAAAATGAGGAATTGGCACAGGAGGGCTTTGTAATATTTTATGATAACTGAAACAAGTTGTGAAAATATAAGCAATAACTCAAATGGGTTATAAACTGCGATAACTTGAAACAGTTACACCCCTGACTGTCAATAGGGAGAGCGTGGATCTTTGGTTCGTGCAGTTTGATCCCTGGGCAGGCTACCGGGTATATGTTATACATGTACATGACAATTTTATAAAAGACATTGTATCTGAAAGCACTCGTCCTCCACCTCTGATTCATATGGGGAAGTTGGCAGTTAGATCTACTTTCAGAGAACAGGTTTGTACTGGTACAGAATCCAGGAACAATGGTAAGGTTAACTGACAGCAGTTACATAACTGAAATACTGTTGAAAAACGGCATTAAACCCAAAACAAACAGACATATAGAGGCCATATTTTATATTTAGTCTTATGGAATCTTGTCAGAATGTGTGTGAAAGTAAGGACAAGCCCCAAATTAAGTCATCAGTTGTCTAAAACTATGTCACCTGATCAAATAGAAAAACATTGTTAACACTCTATGGGTCATATTTTTTATCTGTTCTATAGTTTCTTATAAGAAACCAGATCAGAATGAATATGTAATCTATGTTTTGTTTGAAATTGGGTCATCTTCAGGTTCAATATTAGGTTACAAGGTCTCATAGAAAGTATGTAAGAACTTCAGTGGTGAGCTGCTACCAAACCTGTTCAAGTCAGGGTGTGGGGCAATTTTTCTGTGTATGGTTGTATGGACGTTTTACCAAATCCCTTCAAACCATGTTTACTTAAAACATGGTCACTACTTTTGTCAATATAGCTGTATTGAAATCTTTAAACAATCTTTTCCTCTCAAACCATTGGTTTGATCTTAAAATAATTACACACAAATGTTCCTGGGTTCCTGCTCTGCAAAAATTGTTTAAGCCATCTTTGAAACTCCAGTGATTCATAGAACAGGTTAAACAGTGGATTTTAGGCTAGTTTAAACTACATGTAAAGAAATGTACACACCTATACCATGAATAGTCGAGCACCGTGGCAGACCCAACGTGGCAGTTCAATATCAATACTATATCCCATACTCTCATTCTGTATATTTTTACAGTTTGTGAAAATTTATGCATTTAACTGTACATATATCTAAAATTCATAGTGTTTTTGTTGGAAGCTTGTATTTTAAATGGGAGTGCCAGTATGTTTGCACTACCCATGCTTTAATATTCTTTCAGATAGGCAGACTGAACCAGCTATGAGTTGAAGTAACATAAAAGCTGACAGTTATCAGCTAACTAAGTTTTAAGATTGCATATAACTATAAGGCTTTACAAAATTTCATTTGATAAAATCTTTTAAAGGATAATGTCCTGTATATCTTTGGAATCGTTTTTTAAACTTACAAGTTCAAAAAGCAAACAAAATGTCTTGTCCATAATCAGTGTTTGACCAAAATCTTACAGCCATTAGTGGTCCTCTACACTCGACTTATACTGCATTCTAAACACCAGTACTGTTTGGGAAAGTGTTGTCACAGATTTATTAAACAACCATTTGTTTTAATTTTATGACTTTATGTATTATTAAGGGAGCACAACCATTGGTCACCGCATATGTATATTAGGAATGATTTAAGAGGACATCTGTCTAAAATTTTGACATAGTTCCTATATGAATGGGAATGCGAACATTACGAGTACAGGTTTGCGTGCATGCGCGTGTGTGTGTGTGGGAGGTGGGGTGGGGTGTTGGTGTCCTCACCTCTAGCTGTATTAAAGCCTTGATCAAAAATTGATTATGGGTAAAATAGTTTATTCCCTTTTATCAGTTTAATGGCCTTTTGTAGTCCTGAACTCTAATCAGTCTTTATGCTCCCTTAAAAAAATGTGTGGGGCCTCCGTGGCCGAGTGGTTAAGGTCGCAGACTTCAAATCATTTGCCCCTCATCGATGTGGGTTCGAACCTCACTCTGGGCGTTGAATTCTTCGTGTGAGGAAGCCATCCAGCTGGCTTACGGAAGGCCGGTGGTTCTACCCAGGTGCCCGCTCGTGATGAAATAATGCACGGAGGGGCACCTGGGGTCTTCCTCCACCATTAAAGCTGGAAAGTTTTTTGTTTGTTTGTTTCGGGTTTAACGCCGTTTTTCAACAGTATTTCAGTCATGTAACGGCGGGCAGTTAACCTAACCAGTGTTCCTGGATTCTGTACCAGTACAAACCTGTTCTCCGCAAGTAACTGCCAACGTCCCCACATGAATCAGAGGTGGAGGACTAATGATTTCAGACACAATGTCGTTTATCAAATAGTCACGGAGAACATACGCCCCGCCCGAGGATCGAACTCACGACCCCGCGATCCGTAGACCGACGCTCTACCTACTGAGCTAAGCGGGCGGGCTAAAGCTGGAAAGTCGCCATATGACCTATCATGTGTCGGTGCCACGTTAAGTCCAAAAAAAAAATTGTGTGTGTCCGTCCGTCCACATCTGTGTCTAGCATATCTCAAAAAGTATTCGACATAGAGTCATTAAACCTCTTGAAACGATTGTTATTCAATATATGAAGTTTTACACCTGATTGGGATTCACACATCAAGATTAATGACCATTGACTTAGTAAAAAATATGCATAAAGTGACAGGAGTGTATGCACCAGTGTCCTTATATGGACACACATCTAATTTGATCTGTATTGAGATTTAAAAGACACTTATATATACTTTCTAAATGTAATAGATAAAAAAAGATACAAAACTTAGAAGATTTTAGCAGATGAAATTTCCTAAAACGTTATGTACATGATGATACTTTACCTTAATGATAACAAGCTTTAACTTCTATGTTTCTGTATAGAATATTTTGATGAGACTATTGAACGTATATAATCTTGTCCTTCTTAAAACTAGCTTTCGTCACGTGTGTGTGAAAATTAAACAAGGATCGTAATAATACAAGTTTAATACCACAAATTGATGTAAACTAGGAGTTATATAAAACCAAAGTAAAATGTTTAAATAAACCCGAAAACTGGAATTATTACAACAAAAAAAATCAGCATCCACCGCTCAACATCAGCAATTATGGCCAAAAGGACACTGATAGGCCTACGTCCATTTATGGGAATTGAATTTTTTAATTCTGAATGTATGTAAAGATATAATATTATAACAGCACATTTCATCACGCAGTTATTACTAAACAATCCATTAAAAAGTTAAAACACGTTTGTTGTTTTTTTTTGTTTTAGTTTTTTTTGTTCCAAGGTAATAGACAGCCACTGTCAGTTGTTTAGTTATTATGAAATTTACTTTTTTTAAATGGTTAATCGTCAAGGAGAACTGATGCCTGGACGGAAGATGGATGAAACAAGATTTCAATAAAAATGCCTTACCGGAAGTGGAAGTCGTCATATTTGCTGCCATAGGAACCACATTATGCTGAAACTTAACCTTTAACCTGCTGGCGGCAAGTGATTTGCGACCAGTGCAGACCAAGATCAGCCTGCACAATCGTCGTCTTCGTTATTCAGTCAGTAAATTTTCAGTGAACACCCCTTTGAATAATAGATGGTACTGCCCAAACTGAATGATAGACCAGTCCATCTTAGAAATATAGCAGGGTAAAGGTTATAATTGAAGAACCTGCATATTCTCCAAATACCCTACCACAAGCCAGGCTTCATGAAGTAATCTCTTGTACCCCGAAAGATAAAGTATCTATATTTTGTGACTGACTGATGGACAGACATCTAGCCATGTATCGAGTTTCATGAAGAAAGGACTTTAAAAGTTATTGCAGGATTCCACGTTTGATAGACGTACATTTAAAGAAGAAAGGGGCATAATTATACAGAATTTGAATAGCCTCAAGAGTTATCTCTCCTATGAATCATAGACATAAAGGTCGAAACTAGTCAAGAATGTGTTGTCTTGGTAATTTTAAATCCTATGAATCAACAAATATAGACGTCGAAGACTATCTACTGTTGTTTCACAAGGGAATTTGATATTTTATATTTGACAAGAGGCTCATAATCGCGAAATTGTTTGACCTCGAATAAAGCAGTGAGACATCAGTCAAAATTTACAAATTGTGATGCATTGGGTATTTACATGTAATCTAGCATAAAAGGCAAGTCTAAAGAACGAGTCAGATATTGCAATGCACTATCGCTAGTATTCCAGTTGGCTTGATCTGCAACATGTTTTTAAAAGGTTAGTAAATGTTTTCTTTTCGGGATAATTGCACTAGTATTGACTGGAATTGTTGGGTTATAATGTTAATTCTTTTTTTCGAAAGACATAGAAGTTTTACCACTTTTAATCAAGTACTTTCAAGTTACCGACGCAAAATTTTATGTCTGTTTCGGCAAAAATGTTCTAAGAATTCACGTTGTGTAAAGATACTTTGAATTTAGTCAGAAACACAGAGATTAAAATCGACAAGATCTGTACCATTCAGATATTCAGCTTGTAAAATAGTTTCAAAACTATTAATGCGATTTTTGAATAGCGAGTTTGCAAGGACATTGAATTTTGTGTACTTATTGACGAATGCACTAATATACTTAAAACTTAAAGAATCACTCTTAAAATACGTAGAGAAATGAAATGAAATCCAACGTTAAATGTATAACTTAATGCAAAACTGTAGATGTACATGGAAGAAAATAATACGTGCTATGAAACAGTTAACATACTTCTTGTTAGCGCATGTCAAACTAAAGTCTTCTTTCATCAAGGGACAATACCCTGTATTTACCGTTGATAAGACAAATAAGATATGCGAGTTTCTCCCCTTATCTACCCGTAAGGTAACATAACGTATCTTATCACCAATCATTCCCATTCATCAGATGTTCGACATGGTACCCGAAACGAACCGGGGAACCATGGTAGAGCTCTGGTATGCGAGAATGACAACCAAAAACAGTGTTGTCATTATCATCTTTAAAAGAACAGGAAAGGACGAAATGGGAGTCCGTATAATTAATGCAAGAATTTTATTGGATAAAATATTTTCATGATCACCTCAAATATGAACAGAATCAATAACCAACCTCATGAAAACATAGCTATGATGTAAATATAGTCATATAGATTATAATCATAAAAATCATTTTCAGCAGTGATATGTGATTGAAATTTTAATTGAAATTAAAGATATCCTAATCCAGATAAGATAATTTTGATTTATCAACAGCTTTTAAAACTCTATTTGTAACATTTAGTGTTACAATAACATTTTGCTTCTAGGCTTTCTTTCGATGCGGAGATGCCTGATTATTAAATGAAAGTTCTTTTTTGAGTACAGGCTATGAAATGGACTAAGGCATTCTGACAATTTGGAAACTTTTACTTGCAGCAATCAAAAACGTATGTATTTAAAATATGTAACAGTTCAGAAAGAAATAACAATTTAAGACACCAGTCAAATAATAAGTACTAAAATTTTAAGTTTATCTGACCGCCATCTCATTTGCATTTGCTTAGTTAATTAAGTAAAATTAGTTGCGCAACAGAACATCTGGTTGTATAATCCGTACGGATAGCGCACACTGCATGCAGTTATGTAAACTCGCGTTTCTGTAATCAAAAGTATTCAATAATTTCCGAAAAAAATCAACGTTTAATGATAGATTTTTAGGATAGAAATATGATGATTTATTTAAAAATCTAGTTCATTTTCTTTCATTTCTTTTCATAATGAAGATTCTCTTTTTATAACTGACCCTTATACAGGCGCGGATACCTGCTGTGTTTACAGAAGTTTTATGGTATGATCATGCTGACAGCTACTTTGCTATTAATAAGAAACACATTACACGCTTATACATGTTTATACTAAGCAAAACAGCAAACCTGCTATATACTGTTGTATTTTGAAATCAATATTACTGTAATATTAAAATCCATTTTAAATTAAGATATCAAGTTAAAAGATATATCATGTCAGTCCATTCATATTTAGACTTAGAATAGTTTTGACAACTATTTGTTCGACTATAAGCTTCGTAAATATGATAATTAAAATTAAGTACTCGAATGTATGTGTCAGTACAAAGAGCTATAAAAATGTATTTTATACTTCTTTGATCAGTAGTATATTTTACATACACTCTTAGTGCTAAATGTATCTATCATTATATCATATCTTATCTGTTGAATTTACAAAACTATAAACCGTGATTTTTGACATTTCACATGTAACAATCTGCTACAGACCGAATATTTCAATGACATTGACATGTGGTTGCGACAATTTACATTTTTGACCGTAACAATGGCACGTTGCTGTGACATTGACCGCAATACACAGTAATATTTGACACTAGATTTTTTTTTACATATACTACTAACGCAAAATGCGTAAAAGGCAATATTTTTTTTTTATTTGTAACCAATCGGTCGAAAAACATAAGCTGTAACATGGTATTCCTGCGATAATGATTCTAGCATCTTTGCTTCTACTGCGGGATACTTCAAGCAAGACAGAGAATCTTATCAGTTAACAGAACATAACTCGGACATTTTGGACAGAGTGGCTAAAATGCAATTTTAGCCGTTTTTAAATGCAAATGGAAGCAAGATGTTATTGAATTACTTCGAATACTTCTGTATCATCATTTTCTTTGTTTGTTATACTTTCACGTCATAACAGTGATAAAATTTGTTTCAGAGGAGAAATAGTATTAAATGTCCTTTAAAGTTAGCGAAAAACGTGTTTTGCTTGCACTTTATATAGGTTATATAGGAAAATACTATGGTTGATTTCAAATGAAATCGGAAGCAAGAAGAAATAGTTTTACATTCATAAAAAACACCAGTGGAAAGATAAGAAAATGAATTTTATGGTAGGAACAGTGATAAATTTAAATATCAAAGCAGAAAATAAGAATGGTCGAAACAAAATTTAATCCTTCTATATTTCAATGTAAATCACGGATCTGTCTGGTATCAGAAAGTCTCTGCGGCGGCTGTTCTCGCACCCCGCTGCGAA
Source organism: Mercenaria mercenaria (assembly GCF_021730395.1). Classification (NCBI taxonomy): domain Eukaryota; kingdom Metazoa; phylum Mollusca; class Bivalvia; order Venerida; family Veneridae; genus Mercenaria; species Mercenaria mercenaria. The sequence goes on along the minus strand of NC_069363.1, from coordinate 63,883,429 downwards.
TGGCTTGATAAGAGGCCTAAGGAGAAAAAAGTTGGGTATGGTGTCCCTTTTAAGATCTTTTTAATGAATCGATTTCTTTTCAGTGCCAATACTTGTATTTGCATCGATCTGCGGTATCTTTGCCCCAAAGAGAACCATTTGAGGGATTCAGCTGCGATATGTACTCGCACATAACGAGCTGTAGTTTCCGTGGTGTGCTCGCAGTATCTTTCAGTGGCCAAGATGACGGAATAACGACCGGGACTGAATTACTCGCAGACTTTTCTTCAAAATGCAGGTATTTAGTCTTATTACAGCTGAACTAACAATTTTTTCGAAACACCATATTTTAAACAAATATAACATGTGATTCTAGCCTTAAACGGAAGATATTGTCAATGTTTAAGCACTTCTTTCTGTCCTTTTTGGACACCTACCTGTAACATTTAATTAAAAAAAGTACGAACAATCTTTCTTGTTGAAACTTCGTAATTGATTAAAAATTAATCGTGTAAAGTTCTTTTCATTACACATATTCTGATTTATTTTCATTTGAGTTTACAGAACGACTCCAGGCTTTAGTGTTTGCTTGCTGTCTTTAAAAGCAAGTTTTTGCTGGAAGACCAATAGGTAATCGTCAGAACACAATGCATGTACCGTGCTTAACTGTTTCAGCAATCAGTCGTTCTTGGAACCATACTACAGTTGTTTGAACAACATAATTGCACTGTGTCCACATCAAAGTACCGCACTTTTTGCGGCGCTTGCTGAGAAGTTGTCTTTCTTCTGTGACGGAAACCGCGTGTCCAGTCTTTTACAAACGGGTAAGTTCCTGTTTCACAAACTCGGATCGTGAATAACTCTCCGGATAGATGAATAACGCAACTTTAATGCGGCGATCACTTTATCTAAACAGTAATAATCAGGCATTTAACAAAACATTCGCGTATATTGAATGTAGCAAATTGGTAATACGAGGTCTGCCGCATACATGCAGGCAAGAATACCATGTCCTTGATTAAGATAACACCGTCGGTATAAATTTGAATTTAAGTATCCCGCCGGTTACTTAAGCTTAAAAGTGCTTGATTAAGGTAACACCGTCGGTATAAATTTGAATTTTAGCATGCCGCCGGTTACTTTAGCTTAAAAGTCACTGATTAACGTAACACCGTCGGTATAAATTTGAATTTTAGCATGCCGAGGGTTACTTAAGCTTAAAAATCCTAACACCGTCGGTATAAATCTGAATTTTAGCATGCCGACGGTTACTTTAGGTTTAAAGTAACTTCGTATTTTGTTTCAAGTTTTACAGGCCGGGTACAGTTACAATGTCCACTGTGACATCGTCCTGTCGGTTGTTGCAAATGAATGTGCACAGGAAATCCTTTCACCGGACAACATGGCGGAAGATATGTCTTTATCAACTGCGCCAAAGTACATATATTTCTGTTTCTGAAATAGAGGATTAGCATGTTTTGATGATTAAATTATGGTAATGTAGCTGAATGTCTTGTTAAAAAAGGGAAGTGGAGGATGGGTCACTTTAGCCATCATGCCAGCCAGCTCCTAAAACATAGCATGCAACCTTTAGGCTGGAAAAGGGTGGAGGAGGGGCGACAACAGCCGCTATGCATCATATATTTGACATTATTAAGATATAAAAATATATCAGAACTTAACTCCTTTGGTGTAGTACTACTTTTTGCACGTGTTTGCGTTTGTACATCCGTTTTTTTTTTCCGCGCATGTTACAATGATAAACGACAAATTAAATGCTCCATTGCATTTTTCACACTAAAATACTTGACAATTAGAAATGAAAACGGGTCTGTTTCATTGTAGGATGTTGTCAGTGATGTTTGCTTGCGTCAATAGTCGGTTTTCTGGGATGTCTGACGACGAACTAACATGCGGAAGTTCACGGGAAGATATCGTCCTTCGATTCTGGATACAGGTTCTTGCAGACGGCCCGCTTGGCTTCAGCCTTTCAGAGAGCCAAAGAAAAGAACTACAGGTATAAATGTATACATGTATAATTTAGTCTTTATAACATCTTTCTTACAAAAATGATCCTGATTTTTTTCCATATAGATTACTGCGTTAAAATAAAATTTTAAAGAACTTGCTGGTTTTAGATTGTGTTATTAACATTTAAAGCTACTCGCCCACAGTTTAGGTGAAATTTTTCGTCATGTACATTTCCGCCTAATGTATATGACATTGAAAAATATTTAAGTGAGTGAACATAAGTGTTAATTATTGGTAGAAAACCGTGAACATGTTGATTTTCTCCATTATTTTAAAGTCGTTGCAACGCTATACTCCCTTTTGCACAACACATTTGTATTTTTGGTAATGTGTTAGGATATTTTTCAGAAACCATATGTCAATAATAGTGTACCACTGGACGTTGTTCCGTGGATTTCTAAGAGAAAAAAACTTTTAGCCTAAAATGTGTGGACGAGTTGCTTTAAAAGTCAGTTTAAGTGTTATGAAAATATCTAGATCCAGTCCTTCAAAACAGACAGTTTCAAAAAGATTGCTTAGTTAAAACCTGCGATTATAAAAGATGAGTTTCCTTTCCTTTGTATTCTCAGCATTGTACTAACATGAAGTTGTACAGTTATGTCATTCATTACTTATGGCACCACGCGATTGACATTCTTAGTTAAGACGCAGCTTTGTGCAAAAATATGGACAGCTAAAGAAAATATGGCTTTCCGTTTCTGCATTTCAGGACTTCATTACGAGACAGAAACAGAGAGTGAGCATTGTCGATATTCTTCAAACTGCTTCCAAGTAAAGGATCATCTGAAGCAACAACACATGTGCCATTTTTGTATAGAGTAGCTTCTTTCTTCACAATTATTAACACGACTGTCTTAATGAGTTTACAAAGGCTGTAAGGTCTTACCAAAAAGTGTGAGATATATTTCTATGAAGGACTTTTAATCTTGTATTTTATAGCAAGAGCAACTTTGTTTTATTGTGGCAAATCTCTCATAATCCTTATTTAGTGGCAATGTAGATGTACATTTAACTTAATTTATAAGTTTTGTAAATATATGTTATTTACATTGATGAGACTGTAACAAATAAATACCCAAACAAAATTTTTTTTCTAATAAACACTATAAAAACACCTTATAAACACTGTCAAAACCGCTTTTTTGGTGTTTGTTAGTGCGTTCCATTAGTGATCCATTGAAACAATCAAGAGATGGTTGGTTGCAATGGATCGCTAACGGAACGTGTTCCATTAAATGGATCGCGATTTTGTAGCGAGTTATTAATTTTACAGAGCCATTCTCCTCTTTTATCAGGAAACATATGGTTTTAATCCATCCAATGCACCGTAACAGCAGATCTTCTAGTTGCTATGGTTATGTTATGTAATCTCATCTAAGGTATAATATAGAGGGACAGAAATTAGTGCATTTTGTAGGTTATAACTGTAGGGGTTGGACATACGGATTTACTGAAGAGAAAATGGTGGTTGTTATTTCATTTAATTTCTATGATTTACAACTAAAGGTATTTTCTTAATACATGTACTTACAATTCAGTATAAATAAATGCATGTTAACATTGTGATTCGATCTTTATAGAGATTTCATTGTATGTTAGAATTCAAAGATTTATCAAATGCATAACACAATAGTTTTTGAAATGCTGATTCTAATGACCTGAATATTACTTTCTTATATTGAAACTAGTTAATAATTATATGTTTCTCTTTGTCTATATCCATATTTCACAAAATTTAAGATGGAATTTCTGTTAGCTGCAGGATTTATCAAATGATTTGTATAAAACTGCATCCAAATGATCATAAAAATGTTGAATGATTGCTATATACATTATTTAACAAATTACCGTAATATTTGAATAATTTTAACAGAAAAACCTTTTCAACAGTTACTGCATATCTCTGCAAATCCAGGCTTTTTTTTGTTTGGGTAAGTAATATTTTAAGATTGTTAGTCAGTCTTTTATGTTCACTTTATTATGTGGAAATCACTGTAGTTTATCTTGGTCATAATATCATTGTGAAACACAAACATTTTATAACTATACATGCATTGTAATTCGATCTCGATATAACAGGAATCAAAAATCAGTAAAGTTTGCATGTAATAGGGGTAAAACAAGACGTCATGCAAGAAAATTGTGTTCAATCAATACTATTTTCCTGGGACAACTCTAAAATGCGGTCACGTGTAGCTTAGTCGAGATAGACTCCTGCAAGGATGCTACAGAATAAGTTTAAGGTAGATCCGTTAGAAGCCATTTAAAGCTTTTTTATAACCTTATTTCTGGCTGACAGAAGAACTATTTGAACAGTATGAGAAAGATCCAGGTAAGGATGCTGTTGATTAAATTTAGTGACAATCCATCAAGTAGTTTATGAGAACTTGTTCAAAAGGTGTTCCTATTTTCAGCTTTGGTGGCCCTAAAAGGGGTCAAGCAAACTATGTGAACAAATCTGACGAAAGTATATTTAACTACAAGATGTTTTTGTAGAAAAGCCCAGGTCTCCCCAAAAGCGTAGTAATAGGCAAGAAGTCATCGGGGACAGGAGCTAAAATCAGAGACACTGACAGTTGGCTTAGTGACTGAAATGCAATAGGGATCATCTACTCAGCATGTCCAATCATCCTATGAAGTTTCATTGTGGGTCAAGTGGTTCTTAAGTTATAGATTGAAAACAGTTTTCCATGTTCTGGACCCTGTGACCTTTGATCTAGTGATCCCAAAATCAATAGGGGTCATCTACTCTGCATGTCCAATCATCCTATGAAGTTTCAATATTCTGGGTCCAGTGGTTCTCAAGTTATTAACTGGAAACGGTTTTCCATGTTCAGACCCGTGATCTTGACCTTTGATGGAATGATCCCAAAAACAATAGGGGCCGTTTACTCTATATGCCCTATCACCTTATGAAGTTTGAAGGTTCTACGTCAAATGGTTCTCCAGTTATTGATCGGAAATGAAGAGTGACGGATTCTGACCCCTGTGACCTTGACCTTTGATAGAGTGACCCCAAAAACAATAGGGGTCATCTACTCTGCATGTCCAACCATCCTACAAAGTTTCAACATTCTGGGTAAAGTGGTTCTCAACTCATTGATCAGAAATGGTTTTCCATCTTCAGGCCCCCATGACCATGACCTTTAGTGGAGTGACCCCAAAAACAATAGGGGTCGTCTACTCCATAAGCCCTACCACCCTATGAAGTTTGAAGGTTCTTGGTCAAATGGTTCACTAGTTATTGATCGGAAATGAAGTGTGATAGACGGATGTCCGTTCCTACATAATGGGTATTTATGTGCCTACTCTTTTGTTCTCTCTATTGTTCTTTTAGCCATGTAAAAGAAAAATAACCACATAAAAGCTTATGGAATGAATGACATCAAATAAAAAGTACAGTTACCTAATGTTCCTATAGCTGCCAAAGTATGCAAATGTAAGCTCGGACTGACTGACGGACAGGGCAAAAACATATGTCTCCCCCAGTAGGGTTGGAGGGGGGGGGAAGACATAATAATGTTACAGACCAAGTTTGGTGAAGATCCATTTGGTGGTTAATGAGAAGCTGTTTAAAGTTATTTAATTTTAGTTCATGCAGCCCCTAAAAGGAGGTAAAACCTGAACCATCTGAATACACTTGAAAGAGGTCCATTCAAGGATGCTATAGCCAAAGTTTGGTGAAAATCGATCTATTAAGTCATTAGAAGTTTTAAAAAAAATCTTTTTTTAGCTCTAGAGGCCCCCTAAGATAGATCAAGCAAACCTATTTGAACAAATCTGAGACAGGTCCATGCCAGGATGCTACAGGTCAAATTTGTTGCAATTCCCAATTTGAAATTTCAGGGGAGAAAATGTTTAAGTAAAACGTTAATGCAGGATGACAGACCATCCACCTATACTAACGACTTGCATCTGAACAAAGTTCATATGAGCTAAAAAAGGGCTCAATACATAAAGTGAACAATGTTTATAAAGAAACGACTTTATTCCTATAAATAGTTCTGTTATGTAAAAAGTAACAAAGATGATATGATCAACAATGAGGTAAATGTCTATTCAATGGACAAATTTCATGTAGTAGCGTGCACACCTTTGAAATAACACTAGCAATTTTACATGCTTTTTTTAGGACATTAAAATGTTCTAATCCAGCACGGAATTTGAACATTAAGGATTGTTAACTTTTTAAAAACATTACTGAGCTGTAAATATTCTTAAATTTGAAGACAAATCATGTAGCTGGAAACAGGACTCGGCTTCCTCCGTAAGCATTTAACTAAATCTTGATCTGTCCTTAAATCTTACCCATCCTTAAGCATTTAACTAAAGCTTGATCTGTCCTTAAATCTTACCCATCCTTAAGCATTTAACTAAATCTTGATATGTCCTTAAATAATTAAACCTTACCCATCCTTAAGCATTTAACTAAATCTTGATCTGTCCTTAAATCTTACCCATCCTTAAGCATTTAACTAAATCTTGATCCGTCCTTAAACCTTACCCATCCTTAAGCATTTAACTAAATCTTGATCTGTCCTTAAATCTTACCCATCCTTAAGCATTTAACTAAATCTTGATCCGTCCTTAAACCTTACCCATCCTTAAGCATTTAACTAAATCTTGATCCATTATGAAACCTTACCTTACAAAGACAATTAAATTCAATAATAATGGTTTTGAAGTCTGCAAAAACATTTCAACAGAAATGACACTAACGAAACTTGGCTAGGTCTGTTAATGATCCTTTCTGCCAAGATACTGACATATAAGCATTTGTCCTGGAAGGGTACTTTCATAAAATCTCTGCAAAGGGCAGAGAAATGAACAAAAGGCCCATCTCTAAACTGTATCTGGCAGAAACACTGTGATATGATTGTCATACCTTTATCTAGTTTGATATAGAACTGTAACTTTTAAATTCTACAATAAGATAGATTTGCAGAAGTTCAAAGGTGGCAGGTGCACATCCTACAAAAATGTTTAATAAAACAGACAGGAATGTAATTTACTTGTGATTTGTATACAAATAATGTGAATCTATTAAGTATAACATAAAACAATTTTGGCATAGCATAAATGTATAAAATGATAACTACAAAATAGCATAGTATTGATAAATTCAAACAATATCTTGAAGCATGAAGTAAAACATAATTGTGTTAAAAAAATGACTTTTTGTTGTTCTGTATTAATATACCTTGATTTTTCTATACTGCCAAAACCTCTTATTTGAAAACCTAGACACTGCAACATGCTCAAAAAGACATGTGGTTTGGGAAAACGGGAGCTTCCTTGTTGGTCCAATATGTTGTTTATATAGATTTATATATTATATTTCATACTAGTCAAGTTATAAATAGATACACTCCAGATATATTCCAAATACCTTATAAAAGTATATTATAATCATTTTGTCAGAAAATAAATATGTTTAGGTATCTACTGAAGAAAAAACTTCAGGCTAGCTAAGAGTTGATTTGTCTGTATCCCAAAAGAACATATCCTTTAAAAGGGTCACTTAATAATATTTACATTCCCCCTGTTTGTTCCATTGAAAATTATTTTCAATCTGTATGAACCGCAATGCTGCTTAGTGATAAGTGCCACTGTTTTGACAACACCCCATATGAAGTCATGGACCATGTACATGTACCTTTGATATGTTCCGTCTAGTGAACGGAACGACCGGGAAGCAAATTACCCTTAACATCAAAACTTGTGTGCATTATTGAAATAAGAGCATTGCATGACATTTTACTTGTATATTAAATGCCATTCACTTGTACATTAAATGCCATTCACTTGTACATTAAATGCCATTCACTTGTATAGTAAATGACTTAACTTGTACATTACATGAAATTTAATTGTACATTAAATGACATTTACCTGTACATTAAATGACATTTACTTGTAATTTACATGACATTTACTTGTAACTTACATAACATTTACTTGTACATTACATGACAATCATGAATGTAATGATTCATGAAAACTATTTGTAAACTATGTAAATGTAAACTATAACATTAACTGAAAGGCATTGCCCCAGTTATCAATGTAATGTATAATACATTTATGATATGCTAGTATATAATGTATATAAAACATCTGTCTAATTAACCAACGGCAGGGATAACAAATGGCAACACCCATGTTATACTGTCCCTCAACAATTCTAAGTTTCTAATGACAATTTGGTTATAGTTTAAACAAGAAACCTTCTCTGCATACAGTATTAACCTTTTGTGTGCGTCAAATATATCTATTTATCAATGTCCTATGTCGCTGAAGTGACATATAGCCATTAAATAAATTTGGTATGACATCTGGGTAATAAAAATTTGAAACGAACATTGCTTTAAGTATAGAAGACACTAGTCTAACTGACTTTCCTCATGAAGAATGTAAGTAATTTCTTTGTTACAGAGAAAGTGCAAGATACAGAAGCCACTACACTCAAGAAGCTTCCCTGGTTATTTAACCTGCCATGTGTACAGCACTCATACACAGGTATTTTTTTAGTCAGAGGAGTCAGGGAGCCAAACTCTTAGACCACTAGTCTTGTAGTCCTGCATGTTACCACTGGACTAATGTGTCTAATGTAAGCAGTGATTTGATCACGATGATGCATTAAGTAGTATGATGTATATATATACTATATCTAAAATGCTGTAAAATTTTGGGCTGGCTGAAAAGTTAGTGATGACTGATGCTGATGGCACTTTAATACTATAATACAGGATGCATCAAGTCCTCACTAAACTCCTATACTTCAAAGTAAAGTGAACTGATTAACATTTTATATATATGAGAAATAAAATGTTCCATGTTGAAATGAAGTCAATTATAGAAAACCATGAGACAGTCTTTATCTTTGCTTGACAACTTTATAATTCAAACGAGTTGTTCCTCAAATCTAAAAGTTGCAAGAAATAAATCCTGGCTACTAATTATCTCTTGACTAGATGGTTCTGACAGCAGTCTTGATATTAATCTATGGCGAGACTGCATTCAATGATGGTTTTCACACACAGCTATTTCCATAATAAAGTTTTTCAACTGACTTATTTTCATACCATTTGATTAAATTTATGCAGGAAAACACACACAACTCATGTAATTAGTAGAACAAGAGGACCATGATGGTCCTGAATCGCTCACCTGACGTCGTTTTTTCTATTATTTGACATAGTGACCCTAGTTTTTGCGCTCATTGGACCCAGTTTTGAACCTGACCTAGATATCATCAAGATATAAATTCTGACCAATTTTCATGAAGATCCATTGAAAAATATGGCCTCTCGAGAGGTCGCAAGGTTTTTCATTATTTGACCTACTGACCTAGTTATTGACGGCACGTGACCCAGTTTCTAATCTGACCTAGATATCATCAAGATGAAGATTCTGACCAATTTTCATGAAGATCCATTGAAAAGTATGGCCTCTAGAGAGGTCACGAGGTTTTTCTATTTTCAGACCTACTGACCTAGTTTTTGACCACAGTTGACCCAGTTTCGAACTTGACCTAGATATCATCAAGATGAACATTCAGACCAACTTTCATACAGATTCCTTGAAAAATATGGCCTCTAGAGAGGTCACAAGGTTTTTCTATTATTTGACCAACTGACCTACTTATTGAAGGCACGTGACCCAGTTTCGAACTTGACCTAGATATCATCAAGATGAAGATTCTGACCAATTTTCATGAAGATCCATTCAAAAGTATGGCCTGTAAAGAGGTCACAAGGTTTTTCTATTTTTAGACCTACTGACCTAGTTTTTTAATGCAGTTGACCTAGTTTCAAACTTGGCCTAGATATCATCAAGATGAACATTCAGACCAACTTTCATACAGATCCCATGAAAAATATGGCCTCTAGAGAGGTCACAAGGTTTTTCTATTATTTAACCTACTGACCTAGTTATTGACGGCACGTGACCCACTTTCAAACTTGACCTAGATATCATCAAGGTGAACATTCAGACCAATTTTTATGAAGATTCATCCAAAAGTATGGCCTCTAGAGAGGTCACAAGGTTTTTCTATTTTTAGACCTACTGACCTAGTTTTTGACCGCAGTTGACCCAGTTTCGAACTTGACCTAGATATCATCAAGATGAACATTCAGACCAACTTTCATACAGATCCAATGAAAAATATGGCCTCTAGAGAGGTCACAAGGTTTTTCTGCTATTTGACCTACTGGCCTAGTTTTTGAAGGCACATGACCCAGTTTCGAACTTGACCTAGATATCATCAAGGTGAACATTCTGACCAACTTTCATAAAGATCCCATGAAAAATGTGACCTCTAGAGTGGTCACAAGCAAAAGTTTACGGACGGACGGACGGACGACGGACGCTGCGCGATCACAAAAGCTCACCTTGTCACTTTGTGACAGGTGAGCTAAAAACTAAAATAAGTTCATAAGAATAATGCAACTTTAAGTAGGAAATGAGATGTACACTGTTTAAAAATGATAAAACTGAACAAGCACTTGTCAAGCAGACCTAAAAAACTGAATGGAAATGGAATAACAGATAGTAGGAATGTAACAGGTAAATATAAACTTTTACAATAGGTTTTCTGAGGATTCTAGGTATTTAGCTAAAAAATCAATAAACAGACCTTGTATACTTCTCATCATCAAAAGTTGATAAATGTATCAGGTAGCACAGCAGAAAACAATGTACAAACAAGAGGACCATGATGGTCCTGAATCGCTCACCTATCCCCACATGACCCAGTGTTGAACGGAGAACGACGTTGTTATTTCTATTATTTGACATAGTGACCTAGTTTCTGAGCACATGTGACTTGGATATCATCAAGATAAAAAATTCTAACCAATTTTCATAAAGATCCATTGAAAAATATGACCTCTAGAGAGGTCACAAGGTTTTTCTATTATTTGACCTAATGACCTAGTTTTTGAAGGCACGTGACCCACTTTTAAACTTGACCTAGATATCATCAAGGTGAACATTCTCACCAATTTTCATGAAGATCTCGTGAAAAATATGGCCTCTAGAGAGGTCACAATGTTTTTCTATTTTTCAACCTACTGACCTAGTTTTTGACCGCACATGACCCAGTTATGAACCTGACCTAGATATCATCAAGCTGAACATTCTCACCAATTTTCATGAAGATCCATTGAGAAATATGGCCTCTAGAGACATCACAAGGTTTTTCTATTTTAAGACCTACTGACCTAGTTTTTGACCGCACGTGACCCAGTTTCGAACTTGACCTAGATATCATCAAGGTGAACATTCTGACCAATTTTCATGAAGATCTCTTGAAAAATATGGCCTCTAAAAAGGTCACAAGGTTTTTCTATTTTTAGATATACTGACCTAGTTATTGACCGCACGTGACCCAGTTTGAACTTGACCTAGATATCATCAAGATGAACATTCTGACCAATTTTCATAAAGATCCCATGAAAAATATGGTCCCTAGAGAGGTCACAATGTTTTTCTATTTTCAGACCTACTGACCTAGTTTTTGACCGCACGTGACCCAGTTTCAAACTTGACCTAGATATCATCAAGGTGATCATTCTGACCAATTTTCATGAAGATCCATTGAGAAATATGGCCTCTAGAGAGGTCACAAGGTTTTTCTATTTTTAGACCTACTGACCTAGTTTTTGATCTCACGTGACCCAGTTTCGAACCTGACCTAGATATCATCAAGGTGAACATTCTGACCAATATTCATGAAGATCTCATGAAAAATATGGCCTCTAGAGAGGTCACAAGGTTTTTCTATTTTTAGATCTACTGACCTAGTTTTTGACAGCACGTGACCCAGTTTCGAACTTGACCTAGATATCATCAAGATGAACATTCTGACCAACTTTCATAAATATCCCATGAAAAATGTGACCTCTAGAGTGGTCACAAGCAAAAGTTTACGCACGGTTGACGGACGCCACGCGATCACAAAAGCTCACCTTGTCACTTTGTGACAGGTGAGCTAAAAATACTGTGTTGATGCATGTACTTTAAACAGCGTTTCGATTAAGGTAGTGGACCTGTAAATGTTACTCGGCAATTTCTGTGTGATTATGTAATTTCCAAATTCTACTTAAGTATTCTTTGGTGTTTACTGGAGTTCAAAATAACATATGGCATTCTGTACCAACCAGAAAATGCCAAAATTGTGTACAGCAAATATAGCAAAATATAGCAAAGAAAACATGACATGAAAAGTGTCAAGTGTCATAACAGGTCCACTACATTTAGTCAGATACGTGCTCAACACATAGTATGTCAAACAATTTTCACACTGAAATTTTCAAACCATAAAGGTTATATTTAGCTTTTCTAAAAAGTATCACTTAGACTAATCACAATGGAATTAAAACCTACTACTATCAAATTGTTCTGTTGCAGTCCTAAAACAAGTAATTCAGTTGGTTAAATTTCTGTCAAAATTGATATAATACTATCATCAAACTGTTTCAACATGAAAACGACCTTTGACCTATTAGCTCCGAGGTCACTGGGAGCTGTTTGGCTACAAAAAAGGCAATCATTATGAAGTTTGACTGACACAGTTTTCTCTCACTGTTCAACAATCAACATAATATCCTGACCAACATGGACAATACTACATAATGTCACTTGTTTTAGAAAAAGCATACAATTTATACCTTGCAAAATTTGCAAAATGAATGAGCAAAATTTCACTTTATCACACAACAAAATTCACACTTGTGTATAACGAATAACACTGAAAACAAATTTGACCTATTAGCTCCGAGGTCACTGGGAGCTGTTTGGCTACAAAAAAGGCAATCATTATGAAGTTTGACTGACACAGTTTTCTCTCACTGTTCAACAATCAACATAATATCCTGACCAACATGGACAATACTACATAATGTCACTTGTTTTAGAAAAAGCATACAATTTATACCTTGCAAAATTTGCAAAATGAATGAGCAAAATTTCACTTTATCACACAACAAAATTCACACTTGTGTATAACGAATAACACTGAAAACAAATTAATACCATATAGAATAGTTTCTTAGACTCTTTAATAGAATAAATTAACCTTTACTCTGCTAAATTTCTAAAATGGACTGGTCAATCATTCAATTTTGGCAGTACCACTTCTTATTCAAAGGGACGTTCACTGAAAATTTACTGACTGAACAGCGAACAGTGCAGGCTGATCTTGGTCTGTACTGGTCGCAAGGTACGCAGGGTAAAGGTTAACTATTATTATTTTCAACAAATGTTCTTTTTCACCATTTTTTCCTTAGTATCTTCAACTTTTTCGTGCATTGTCTTCTCAATGTCCAAGTAGAAAATGTTCAAACTAATGGAACATGATTTAAATAGCACCTTTAAACAATAGATCAAATAAATAATTCCAAAATTACACTGGGCATAATCCTTCACTAAACATACATGCAAACATCTCATCACAATAGAGTTAGAAACCTTCATATATGTAACATGTAAATTTCAAATCTGACATGCGACATCATGTGTGACATCACACAAAGTAGTCTACAAAGTTTATTAATGTTGATATTTTCAAGTTTGCTTAAGTTAAGGGAAAAAAATGTACAATACTTTATAAGTGTAAATGAGTATGTAAAATAAAGATAATTCACTTTGCATCCAGAAATATGCACTAACTTGTTCTTTCTCTGGGTAATACTTTGCATCAGAAGTTGTACATTACCTGTAGCAGACCCTGTCCATAATTCACAACTCAAACATAATTACATATCATACAAATCCATATAGTATCAAGCAACGATTTTTTCATATAGCAAGCTGAAAAAAGCTGTCATGTCTTTACACTGAATTTTATGTAGTTTCGCAAGTCTCAGGTCTACTGGCGGGTTAACATAATAACCATAGATCCGACATTCAACTCAATGCAACTATTTCATAACAAGAGCACCGCCTTGCGGGTGCTGACGCTCATCTGATTTTTTTGTATAATAGAAATATTGTCCTACCCATGATTTTCTAAGTCTAAAAAGGGCCATCATTCTTGCAAAAAGCAGGATAGAGTTATGTTTCTTGATGTACAGCGTCCGCTTATGATGGTGAAAAACTGTTGCAAAAAATCAGATGAGCTAAAAATGTGACTAGGATTTTGATGTATATGAATTAAAATCGTTCCTTGAGATATATTACAAATACAGTGCTTCCTTTCTACAACAACACCCTTTGGGAGACGGAAAATTTGGTTGTTGTTCAGAGGGAGTTCTTGTAGAGAGGTAAAATAAAGAACAATAAGCATATTTTGGAGTCAGTAGCAAATGTTGTTGCAAGGAGAGAATTGTTGTTCCGAGGGCCGCTGTAGAGAGGGAGCGCTGTATCAACTCTTTACTTTGTATTTTCAGCCTTGCTGACATTATTAACAACGGAAATTGAATAATTAGATATGAAACAGAAACAATTTGCTTATCACTTGATTTTCAATCTTAGTAATGTCTGGAAGGCCTAAAATTCAAAGAAAGAGCTGAAATTTATCATATATTAAAAACACCGCCCTTCTTGCTGTACTTTTTTGCAGATAACATTTTTTGAATGGTTGCTTGCAATCTTTTAATAGTTTCAGAAGAGAAATATTGTGGCAGCTTTTATTTGGAACAGACAGGACAGTATCAATAGTCTTTGAGATTGTATAGTTAACACTTTTTTTTCATGTTTTTTTATCTGTAGAATCTAAAGAATTGGTTTGTCTCCCAAGCCCGGTTAGGTGAAAGTAATAATCCTACGAGATTCTGTAGATGTTATAGCACTATGCAAACATGTGCTAAACCTATTCTAGCATAAAACCTTGAAAAAGCTAAAAAAAGAACACTTTGTCACAGGAGTACATGTATCAGCATTGTTTGATCACGCTGAGGTCTTTTTCTTTTGATTTATGCATTATAGGCTATTATATGTTTATTTTTTACCGTGGAACATACAAATGTAACAAGAGCTGTCCGTAAGACAACACGCTCGGCTTTTCTCAATGCATGACTCTGAATTAGAGCTTTGCCAGTAAAAGTTATATAAAACTTTAGCCAAATAATTCTAAGTTAAAAAGTGGCATAACTCTGTCAAAATTCAAATCAGAGTTATGGGGATTGTTTCTCCTGGTGTAGACATTGATAATAAATAACTATTTAAAGTTTCAAGTCAAAAGCTTAGATAGTAACAGAGATATTTGACTTTATCAAAAACTTTAACCAAAAAATTCTAAGTTAAAAAGGGGCATAACTCTGTCAAAATTCATATCAGAATTATTTGGATTGTTTCTCCTGGTGTAGACTTTGATAGTAAATAATTAAGTTTCAAGTCAATTGCTTTCTTTGATAGTAATAGAGACATTTGACTTTATTAAAAACTTTAACCAACGGCGACGCCGGCGCGAGTGCAATAGCTCTACTTTTTCTTCAAAAAGTCGAGCTAAAAAGGTGTGTAAACAGTGTGTGAGCACAGGAATTTCTCTATAAACACACAATTAATCTCCAGTTAAAACATCCACTGAAAATGCAAAAAGCTGCAATTTTATGCTAGAACATCAGACCCTACTACAATGTAACATGAATGCAGGTGAATATACTATAAAACCATAATTACTCAAAGTATGTTTTGTGACATTATATACTTATTGAATGGCTTGCCAGTAAATATTCAAAAACTATTGCCTGAGGTCCAAAGGCCCAAGAGTCAATAGTTTTGACTACTGCCAAGTTATTCAATAACTGTTCTATTACATGACATTAAAAATAAATTTTCATATTGTTTTCTTTTCCATTTTTGACATTATCACAGCAAAACTTTGAGTAGAATTACAGCCTGGTCAATAGCACAAACTACTGACCAGAGATTTACATAAGGAATCATGTAATAAAGAGAAATATATAAGGTTGAAGATATGTTGCACATTTAAGCTGCTCGCTCTTTCATGCTTTCATGGCTCCACAGATGTACCTGTTCCATTTGTATTATTTTGTTCATATAGTGGTAGACTGGAGCTACATTCCTGACATTTTCTCTTCCTCCAAGTTTGAATATCTGACATGAAAAATACCTGAAACATAAATTAATCTAGTGTCTCTTTCGCACTTTCAATTACCATGTACCTAAAACACCTACAATCCCCAAAAGTTCTATGCATAATTCAAAGGACATTTTGTACAGTTGTTCCTACTCCTAACCAAATACATTTCTAAAATCTTTAAACAGAAATAAGACCTTTCAGACTTTGTTGAAACATAGGTTCAAATCCTAGATCAAAACATCACCTAAAACTTCCACCTGGAAGGTGTGAAAATTCTGACTGTAAAGAAAATGTATGGAGAATCGTGCCATCCTCTATGTTTAATACTGTATAAGTGGTTAAGTCAGCGACACGGAAATATTAGCGTTTTTCACAAATTGACAAAATTGGCTTGTATTCTTTCAGCTTAAATATCAGCCAACCGGCATAAAAATTGTACCCTAACACAGGTAGTACACTGGCGAAATTTATTCTAACAACAGTGTAAAAAAAGCGATGATATTACATGTATGCACATACATACACAGCAGAATTAGTACATATTAAGCACTGACTATTTGAACAAAATCGTTTATTTCTGTACACTGTCTCTATATGTACATATTTTTGCAATTACAGTTCTAAAATACGTGGATATAATCCATGTTTTTAACATCAGATAATGATGTGCAGTTATTACGTCAGACAAATCAGTGATTTTTACGATGTCCTATTTTTACGCAACTTGGAAATCAGGAATTCACTAATATTTCTGCACACTAAATTTCTGGAATTTAAGATTCGCTTTTTGACCCGCGGAAATATCCACTTATACAGTATTATACAGTAACATCCATAATACAGAAGGTCAGTTCAAACTCAGTTCTGGTGCTGAAGGGTTTGACCAGCAGCGTACATTTCCACTACCTTCCAAAACAGGTTCTATCAAACCGAGCTTACAACATTTTCATTCTTCTTGTGTTGGGTGATCTGTGGGTTTCCCTTTTTACTATTCCATAAACAAATTGTACAAATAAACAGGGTTTGTAGCGTGTCTACAATAGGTGTAAGACCATTTCTTTAAACTACATAGTATATTACTTACATCTAACAAAGCTACAACAGTTCCAATAATGGCACCAGCAAGTACATCACTCCAATGATGCATGTAGTCAGATATACGAGACAATCCTGTGTAGTAAGCCAGGAAGAACGCTCCAGCCTGCATTAGTGGTCTTATCAACCAGTAACGTTTCCATGTAAATTTGAACTGTAGGTAAACCTTTAATAAACAAATTTTTTGTTGATTTTCACTGTTTAAGTATTTTACACACGTCAATTATCTTTATCAAATTATGTAAGAAATAATGTGAAGAAAAATCCTGTTTTAATGTTATTAAAATACAAAAAAAGAGGTTATATGTCTGCAGAATAATTTAACATCAGGGTGTAGCCTGAGTGAATTATTCTGGTGGTTTATAACTGATTTTGATTGTATTAATTTAAGTAAAACACAATTTCGCTATACTAGTACAGCATTTACTAGTAGATTCTAATATGACCTTAACCTAAAACAGAAGATAAAATTTAGTAGTGCTCTTTCTTGGTCGCAACAAAAAAAGTGACGTCATCATGATCGCCCATTAAAGTGACGTCATTTTAGCGTACCCGTGATTTAACAGAAACAAGTATATTAGAATCTTCTTTCAAAAACTGCAGTACCACAATAAATATGAGCTGTTTATGAAATACTCCGTGGTGGTCTGTTGGATTAATTTGGTTTCAGTAGGACTGAAATCTATTTTCAGACTCACGGTCACTTTGACCATGAACTTTGACACAGTGAAGTTCCCTAACAACCTTTAATTATGCATTTTTTGCTGAGTAATGAATGAGAACAAACACATGGCCAACACAGACAACAGTAAGACTACATGGAGACAATTTTGGCCTATTTCTAGTTGAAAAGCTAAAAAATTAAGAATTAAGACTTTACATGTATGCTACTCACAATTAACCAGATCATACAGTAAAATGCCACTGAAGTATGTCCTGATGGGAATGATAACCTGAAAAAAAGAAGAAAAAACAATATACAACAACACACAAAAACACTATAATACCATGTCAAATAATTAACTATCATATTAAATAATTTTACAAAATTTAATAACAATGGCATCTCTGTTTTTCCAGACTCCCAAGTACATAGTTTCATCGCGTAACTTTACTACAGTGACTGGTAAAGTTCAGTATCTTTTCCCAAATGCATACATACCGGTAGTATCACCTTTTACTAAAAGTCACAATAAATGTGAATTCTGTTTATTTTCTAATGTTTGGTATACAAGGGTTGATGCTTAAGTAGTATCACTCATTATAAATATTATATCCAGAAGTACGCCTACTCAATCCATATAACTTAAATATTATTTTTCACTGATGTAATTACCTCGCACTAGGTACTAAAGACATTTGTACAGACATGTTACGGTTAACAAGATTTTGCACAGATGCACCATCACTGACTGATTTTAATCTGTTTTTACTAAAATAAGAAAGAAGCAGTTTTTGAACATACTGCTAAGTAAGAGCCATTTCTACGTGGAAAGAGTATATTCCCTGGTGCTGTCAGGTAGACACCTTTAACCTGTTACTGTTTTACTCTTACCTTGCTTCTGCTATAGCAGCCTCGTCTGTTCCTGTACATACATCTCCTGATAAAAATCCTGTAAAGTAATAGACAAAATGCGTCTTAGTATACATGCATTCAACTTCGGAAAAATAATAACTTTACAACTTTTTCATACAATGTGATTCACATTAAATGTGTTTTAAAATTTCTCTGATGTTCTTACTGAGCAGGGTACAGCTTGTCTTGAAGAAAACTGCCTTGCCATATGAACCATTCTCTTGAAGAACACTACCTTGCCTGCAGACCTTGTCTGGAACAACCATGCCTCACCAGGGGACCTCTTATTTTGAAGAACCCTGCCTCACAAAAGGAATTTCTTCACTGATAGCCTTATGCCCCTCCTATTGACTTAATTTTGATTGCTACTAAATAAATGGAATGGAAATCAGTAAGACAAATCTGTTAACTGCAACTGGTTTTATTCACCTCATTTATTTATTTCCTAAAAGTAGGTAGATACACCTATGTGAGATTCTGTTAGGATAAAAAAACATCTATTTTACACACCTGTATCTACAGTGCACGATGCTATATTTGGTTGACAAACTGTGATAAAATGGGGTCTGAGTCGACCCACTGTATATTTTGCTATATCTGTGGTTAGCTGGGTAAGACCACAACCAAAACAAAATGGCATCAACAACTTGTAACAAATGGCGAAGTAAGTAAACATTTTCTTCTCAGATCGATATGCCTTAAATCCCTCTAGTATCAGGATCTGAAGAACAAATAATGAATAAAGTAAACTAACTTCCCATTCAGCTAAATGTAAATTTCAACTATCTCAGTTTTAACAATGATAAAAATATCTAAATAGATTGGTCAAGTAAGTTTTAACAAAGCAAAGTTCTCATAAATTTAACCCTTATCATGCTGGACACAATTGGTTCTGCCCAGTGTAGATCATGATCAGCCTGCATGTCCGTGCAGTCTGATCATGATCTACGCTGTTTGCCATTCAGTCAGTATCTTTTTGGTATGCACCCCTTTTAACAATAACAGTTAATGGTACTGTCCAAACTGAAAGATGGACAAGTTCATTATATAGAAATTTAGCAGGATAACTTCGATAAGGGTAAACATACAAAATTTGTTAGGATTTAAGTGAAAGTTGGGTCAAATTGTATATTTCTTCCTTTTCCAAAGGCAACATTATCTGTGATACACTGTACTTACATTGAATGCACAACATTAAAAGAGTCCCTCTTCAGCAGCTTTATTCAAGGTGAATGAAAAAAGGCGAAAGTATCTCAAACAAATATGGAAGTAACTTTTTTACAGCTGATAATTTGCAGAGTTGATTTATAACATAATTTTGAACAAGAAAAATGGTAAATATTGTGATACATTCATGCAAGTATTGAACCAACTTCATATCTGACAGAACTTACAGTAAGAGATGGTAAAGCAATCCCAACAAATCCAGCTACCCATGTTGGTATAGTGTTTGCTTTATATGGGTGCATTAGACTTTCATCATCACAGTAGAAGCCTCGCTTATACCCTTTAGCCAATGCGAACAGCACCAAAACAGGTATTGCAACTAAAATGAGAACAAAAAAAACAACATAAAACTGTTTGTAAGTTAACTGGCAATTCAGATGCAAACTATCATTTGAATAAAGCCATAAATCTAACATAAAACAAATATGAAAGCCTGTTACATCCCTACAGATCAGAGAAATTTACTCAGCATCAATGAACATTTATCAGTATATATCTCTCAGCATCAGTGAACACTTATCTGTATATATATCTCAGCATCAGTGAACACCTATCTGTATATATCTCTCAGCATCAGTGAACACTTTTCAATACATATCTCTCAGCAGCAGTGAACACTTATCAGTATATATCTCTCAGCATCAGTGAGCATCAGTGAACACTCATCAATACATATCTCTCAGCATCAGTGAACACTTATCAGTACATATCTCTCAGCATCAGTGAACACTTATCAATATATCTCTCTCAGCATCAGTGAACAATTATCTGTACATATCTCTCAGCATCAGTGAACACTTATCTGTATATATCTCTCAGCATCAGTGAACACTTATCAATACATATTTCTCAGCATCAGTGAACACTTCTCAACACATATGATATCTCTCAGCATCAGTGAACACTTATCTGTATATATCTCTCAGCAGACAACCTTGTTTCAAACCTGATGTAGATTTAATTGAGATAAATATTCTGATCATATTTCATGAAGATCAGAAGGAAAATCTTGCCTCTTTTGTGTTAAAAAGTTATACTATCAATTGACCTAGTGAGCTTGATATTGTGTTCAAAATCTTGAAGTAGGCAATCTTTACTTTTGTTTACACTGACAGTCAATAGGAAATGTTCAAAATATATTCAAAATGTAACAACTGAGACATGTGCTCAGTCTGCTTTAAAAGGCTAAATATGTTGGGTTACAGAAGTGGGAGGGGCTTACCTGTAAGTAACTATCTATCTATCTATTTATACTGCCATGCCCTCTTTCCAAGTATTACGTGCAGGTGCGCGTCTGTGCGAGAGATTTAAAAGAAGAAATGTACAGGAGGGTAAAAGTAATACTAATGTATTCGTGAAGTGTTGAAAATCAAGACGACAGTGTTATTAAAAAGCGGAGTATAAACAGTTAAAAGAGACTATAAACAGCATTCTTCACATTAGATCGTGTGAGATAATTTGGTCACTCCCTGTCTGAATTGTTCCAGGGTAGGGACCTGCAAAACCTCGGCTGGAAGAGAGTTTCATAGAACTATAGTAGCTGGGAAGAAAGAGAATTTGTAATAATTACAGGGTGTAATGATCTGCTTGTAAGACAAGGGGGGCATGTGTCCAGTGAAGCGGGTAGGGGGTATAACGTAAGGGGGCATTGGCACTGCAACCAGTCCATTTACAATTTTGTAGAACATAAGTAGCCTGGCATCTGATCTTCTGTCTTCAAACGAACGCCAACCCAGTTTGTTAACCATTTGGGAGACACTGCTGTATGTGGAGTAATCATTGGAAACCCATCGCGTAGTCTAAATGATGAGACCTCTGGTAGACCAATTTTACATTTTGATATTTTACGTTGCCTACCTAGAGGTCTCACCCAGAAACAATCAAAACTGTGGTGGAAACTGTGGTCGATTGAAATTACAATTTATCAGTTGTCACGATTTTTCTTTAGTCCTAACAGCTTACCTGTTGTTTTAAATCATAAATAGTAAATAAAAAACATAAGACCAGGATATATTTATCAAGAATTTCTGTTGTAAAAAATTTAAACCTCTAACGTTTCAATTGTCTTCATGTAATGGCGGTCGGAGGCGTGACCAATGAAAACACTTCGTGTAGTAATGTGTTACCTGTGATCGGCCATTTTCCAATGTGTAGTACACTCGTGTTAAACCTTGGCATTTATTTAACTGCCATAGTTTGAATTTTTCTCAAGAAATCTCGGTAATATATACATCATTGAAAAGGAAAAATTACAGGCTTTTTATGTATGTATTTCTTTTTTTTATCCGTTGCATTATTATAACATAATTCCCGCCCAACGGATTCCATTGGGTGTTATTTACGCAAAGAAGAGGAGAGTGCTGAGTATACTCTACTATGTAGTGTGATCGTGTATGCTTTATACGCAATGTTGTAATTTTGTTGTACAGAAATTTTGTCAAATATGTCGTGTTTCATTGTTTGATACCATTTTGTATATATAATTTATCATGATTTTTTTTTATTTAATGTACAACGCCAGTGAATATACTATGTGTAAAATTAGGCGTTTAATCAAATAAACCAGTTTCAGTTTCAGAGTGCTATCACATTCTTTACCTTTTCTGGTTTGTACTCGGAGGCGGATATATATGTCGACAAGTCAAAAAAATATAACGATATTCAACTCTCGAGTACAATTATTTGGACTACCCATTGCACAGCCCTGCGCTGAACCATTTCAATTTTATGGATGTTTTGTTTGGTATATGGACTCCAAACAGAGCTGGAGCACTACATCATTTATCTTCAAAGATGGTTTTACAAAATAAACAACTGGGAAAACCTACCGCATGCAATCGCAGCAATATCAAAGGCAACTCTCAGTAAGGCTTTCCTCCGATTGATATCCATCTTCTTTAGAGTTTCAGATCTTTTTCAATTTGACAATTAATTATTTTGCAATTTCCGGGTTCACAATGTGTGTCAGAGACTCATGTACACGAGTGTATTCATGCAGAAGAGCTTGATTATCTATGCAAATTACATCGAAGATCCATCATCATTTAAGAAAACACCAATGAAGCAAGTGTTGAACATGAAAATTAATGAAATACACAAGATTTTTGTTTTTGTTTCGATGTTGCCAGCTCTCCAATGTGAAGAGTATTTAAGGAGAGGTATGTTCCGTACCATTACGTTACATACCGTGTAATTCCCTACCGTTTGTGGGCAAAGCATAGACAGAATAGGAAAAAAGAGAAGAGAGAAATAGTGAAACCATTCCAACGTAGAATTGGAGACTATCGGACCACTATATCTGTTAACCGATGTCTATTTGGCCCGCCGTGTTCAATATCAGAAATTAAAACATAGCTTGAAATGTACATGTAATAACCCACTCTCTTGCACACCGGTTACATTAGCATAAGTGTATGGTGAGGAACGAACGACAACTCTGCTTGGAGATTGGTAATAACCGTAATATCAAAGAAACTGCCTACAAAACATACGTTCGCCTACAACTAGAATACTGTAACACCATATGGCATCCATGACAGAAAAACTTTACATATGAAATAGAAAAGGTACAAAGAGCTGCAGCCAGATATGTTATGAATGACTACTCATACCAAAGCAGGGTAACATCAATGCTTGAATCTCTTAAATGGCAGACATTAGAACAAAGAAGAATACATGCATCTTTACTTATGTTGTATAAAATATCACACAACCTCGTCTCTGTAGATCATAACCACCTGACAACCACTAGAAATTTAAACTTTATCATTCCATCTTCAAGAACACAATATCATATGAACTCCTTCTTTCCCCGCACAATCAGATACTGGAACGCCTTACCTTATATAACATCAAGGACAGTGTGAACCTTCAGTGCTTCACATCTGACCTAGATTCGTATATGTACTAATGTCATCAGCCTGTTTTTATTTTTAACAAGCTGTATATGTTACCGCTCTCACTCTTTTAACAACATGAATATCATGTATCATGTAACATAGCAACATGCTATTAACAACTACCCCGACCTCCCAATTATGATCAGAGATTGATTGTTGGGAGTATCTCCGTAGATGTAGATGTTTGTCAGATGTAAAAAAATGTGAAAAACAACGGGTTTGACGGACACCATTAAGATATCGTATTTTTTCATTTTATTAGCATGAAATGGTATTATATATGAAAGTAGATCAGCATTTTATCAGCATGTTAGAATGAAAATATTCAAGGTCTTTATTGCGGTTTATCCTGTGATATACCACGATATTATCGGAGGTATGTTGAAATAAACAATTCGTGTTTGATATGAAGTAGCTTTGAACAGATAAGTGTTCACTGATGCTGGGAGAGCCCCCTGACCGCCCTAAAATGACGGTTAACCCTCCTCAAAATTTAGAACAAATAAAATGCACCAGAGCACACTTTTCAAATTTTAACATCGGGAGAGCCCCTGACCCCATCCTAAAATGACTGGGATACTTCCTCCCATCCCTCAAATTTAAACAAAGAAAATGCACTAGAGTCCAGCATTTCATACCTGTATTTCAAAAATTTCCAGGGGGAAACCCCCTAACCCCTCAAAAGTGAGGGGGATACCCCTCCAGTACCTAAATATTTATACCCCCAAAATGCACTAGAGGCCATCATTTCATACCTGTATATCAAAAATCTTCTGGGAGAGACCCCACTCACATCCGCCCAACACGGACACAGAGGCCCCCTGCTGTACCTACCCCCTCTCGGCGCTATGCACCTCGCCGGTGACGCTTTTGTTCCAAACTGGTGTCCCCCAGTCAAATATCTGCATCCGGGCCTGGTTGTCAAAAACGAATACCTAGCAATTATCCCATCAAATACTATATATCGAGCAGACATCGGACCGACCGGTAAGGCCTTCAATATCACCCCAACACCAGGTTTCAATATCAGGCAACATCGGTTTTGCAAAGTTGACTGTTAACGGTTCAGTATTGTTTCCGACTTCAAACTTATATTGGGCCAGTATAAAAACAACCAACAAAGAAAAGTCATCGGATTTTTGTCAGAAGTAATATCCAATGGATATATATATAGGTGTCGGTAAGTCAGAATATCAACAGATAGATCCGATGCCTCCGGAAGAGCTATATCTGCCCGATATTATAGAAATATGAACGACATAAAATAGATTTTGTTATATTACTGTTGTGTGTTAAAACACTTTAGTGAGATTCTCGCGCTCACGTGCTGTTTACATATGCATGTGCGTTACATGGCCATATCTTAATAATGCACTTGGTTTGATATGCCACACGAATCTACTTTTCACAACAAAAATCCAGGAAAATATGTACAGTTCACCGGTGTTGTTTAGTATGATGGGCAGCAGAAATGTTGAATGTTATCTAGAAGGTAAAATGATGGAATGACAACGTTTACGTTCCCGCGTATATACGTTTAGGCTAACAACGCGTTAACGCACGCGTGTTACCTGTCATAGAATTTACACGAAAAAAAAAGCGTTTAAATGCATTATCACAGTAAGGTGAGTAGGAGCAACTCTTATATAGCTCATGTATGTAAAGGTTCATAATTCCTATCTGTATTTATTCAAGCAATATGTTAGGTTTAATCGAGATGTTCATACACGATGAACCCCTAGCTTTCTTCAGCCAATGCCAAAACTAGTACCTGTCTTATTTATGAACGAAACATAATATGTAAGTCAGATGGATTAAGATTCCGACTCAAAATTTTCGAAAAAGAAATTACGCGGGGAGCAAAATCATTAAAAATGAAAAGTCGGTGAAGAAACACGTTTATTTGGAATTATAAGGATTAAATTTTTTCTTTCAGGTGTTCATGAATGTGTAAACCCTGCCTTTTAACATATTAAACATAAAGTCCATTTGGTGCATTATATGATGTGGCATGTTCTAATCTCTGACCTGGCGTGGTCCGATGAGCTCGATTTTTCACAAGGCCGGGACAAGGTCACGCAGCTTATCCCTGTGGGACCAACCTTGGCATTAGCGAAAAATTGACATAAGCAATTATTCATGTTTCATTCCCCAAACAGCTTTGTACTGGAAAATGTTACGACTGTAAGATCATAAAAATGTTTATACATCGGACATTTCAGTATAAAGCTGCAACGACTTTTTGCACAGGTCAAACAGATAATGTTAACACCAAGGCCTCAGGAGAATCATCAGTTATGTCAACAGTAATGTAATTTCAGTGATTCAAGTTACCCCTGGCCATGATGTAATTTTAAATAAAAACCAGTTGAAAATTACCATTAATCCATATAAATACTAACTGATGGCTGATCTGTATTATACAATATGAAGTACTTAATATACACATGTTCCATTTTACGTCAGAATAATTTAATAGTAGGTTGTGATGCGCATCTATTAACATATAGTAAATGAATGGAACTGAAGACAAAATAAGACTGTATCTGTCCATTCTACAGATAAATGGCATTTTTAACCCTCTGCTGCCAGTGAATCCCTGTGGGATCAACCTTGGTGTGACTATTTAGGACTGAGTCAAAAACACTAATATTAATTGTTTGATGTGGTAAGTTGATATTTTAATCACACTAGACTTAGGCCTACTCCCAAACGTAAAGTTTTACATTTATAACAGCCATTGTTTTATATAATAAATGAGAAAATAAAGCAGGTAGGCCTAAAATGCAACACACTCTTGCAGATATCAAACTGCCGTCACCTTTGATACATCGAAAACTGTGGCCTCTCCTGGCCTGTCTCGGTCTAAAGTTGGGCTCAGCGAGCCGGACCAGGACATGCCGGCCCATGACCTGGCAAGAGATTAGAACATGCCACTTAATGTGTGCGTTATTCTATAAGGTTTACACGTGCATGAGCACCAGACAAAAATCCTATAATAATTAACGGACAATGTGATATTGGACAACATAAACACGCCATAAAATAACAATTAATCAGGCATCACCTTTAAATTAGACAAAATAGTTATGTTAGCTACAGGCTTATTCCCAGGTGTATAATTTTACAGAGTGGGAATTCAAAATGTATTTATATAATGTCTAAAATATCCAAACTTATTCCAAAAGTCAGATTTTAAAGATGCTATAGAAATCACTTTCACCTTTTACGAAATTGAAATCTATGGCCTGGCCTGGCCTGGCCCGGCCCAGTCGAAAATTGGGCTCATCGGGCCAGGCCAGGCCAGAGATTAGAACATGCCTAAAATAACACGGTAAGAACAAATAGCAGATATGAAATAGAGGCACCGCCCAGGAAAGATCGGTTAGCGAGAGATGAAGGCAACTAGGGGTTTAGACCGGTTACCGCGAGATGAATGCAATCAGGGTTTAGGGCGGCTGCTGGGAGATGAAGGCAACTAAGGGCTTAGTCCGGTTAACGAGAGATGAATTGGTTTAGACCGGTTTAAGACTTTGCCAACCTTTTAGTTCAATCAGATGTAAACTGTTGTGTCGATTATCTGATGAATCTTGCAGACCACCATCTGCTGATGACGTAAAATTTTCGTATTTCTCAGAAATTTTGTAGGCTCCTTAAAATATGTTAAGCATACGGTCTGACAACACCCGTTGATAATTTATCGCTTTATACATAAATTCGTCCATATAAGCGGTGCCATGTTGCTTTTGCTACATGAAAAAAGTGTCCGCTTACTAGAAATTGGAAACAAGCCGCGAAGCCCGACGCTAATTTTCCTTGTTTACCTGAATTATGACTTCTTCTTAAACTTTAAAATCGTTTTCCGACGTAATTGTGATAAAAAGAATGGGTGGATAGGGATGAGTGAAAAGATAATAACAAATTTAGGCTTCACGATTCATTGGGCCCTAACAGATATTTAAACACAACATTAATTCACAGGAATGTGACTTTGATGAATCATCAAACACAAACATGTTTCACTCCATTTATTGTTTTATCAAAGTTTGATGTTCTTTCTTTAGATACTGAAGACAAATTTTGGATAGTACTTTACTTGTTAATATCACATTAGGCAGAAATAACTCTCTCAGCAATAAACATTGATATTAAACGAAATTCGAAAGATCAAGTAAAGTTGAGTGTCCTGAAAAATTACAGTTTGTCCAAAAAGTTGTCAAGAGCTGGTACTTCAACATGTAGGCCTTTCCTTTTCCGTATGTCTGCTACTATTTCACCAGCTTTAGATGAAACGTCCAGAGGATCCCCGGGCAGAAGTTGCCAGTGATCGAATATGAATTGTGGGAACGCTTGACCTCCTGTATCACCTCGCAGTTCACCATTGAAGCCAAAAGACTCGTTGACTGGCATGTATGCCTTGACCGTGCACATCGGTGTTCCCTCTTGTTGTTGCTGATCGATCACCTCACCGCGTTTCCTCGACAGCAGATTTATCGCAGAGCCCAGACATGTCTTTGGGCACATCACCTCGACCAGATATACCGGTTCAAACAATTTTGGTTTCGCTGTTAACATGGCTGCCAACATGACACGGCGTGTAGCGGGAATAATCTGTCCGCCTCCTCGATGACTCGGATCACCCCGGAAGTGAGCGTCTTGGAAATTAAATCTCACACCTCGGACTGTACTTTCGGAAAGAACTCCCTGTCACATAGAAAAAAAAACGATGTAGAAACCAAAACAACACATACTGTACACGATGATTTTATCAAAAAAAGGCTTTAAGGTGCCTTAAATTTCCGGCACGTTTTAATATGAGTTATGAATTTTGTAATGCATTTATTGGAAAAAAAAATAAAATAAAGATACAGATTAGTTCTTACCTCTGAAGAAGCCCATTGGAAGCCAGCGACCACCGTGTCCCTGATTTCGTGCAAGTTCTGCACACCCTTACTGCAGTCAATCAGCATGTTAGGCCCAGAGCTGTTGGGACCGAAACACCAAATCTTCTTGGAGTGGGTCAGATCGAAATCATAGTTATCTACGAGGTACCTGCCTCTCTCTTTCACATCGTCTGTACTCTTTACCTTCCCCTAATAAAAATACGACATTATATCAAATGACAAAATGTATATACAAAGTATCAAAAGGGAAGATAATAAGGCCGTTTTGAGAGCATCAGAATAGTTATAAAGGAATCCGCTTTTGTCGTACAAGAACATCGCCCATCTTTTTTCTCTCTTTTATGTGACAAAATTGTTAATTATTTTTCGAGAAATGTAAATTCGTGGCTCCTAATTGAAATATTGTTAGAAACAGTGTCAGACACCAGATGCAATGTAGGATAAATGCCATCTATAGTACCACGAGAAACTTAGTAACAAAATCTTTTAAAATAAAGCTTACTCGCTCTATGTCGTCTGCTAAACCTGGAGGGAGTGGTTCAGCTGTCATATACAGTCGACACAACTTGTTACTGGACTTGGCTAAACAGATGCGGTCTGACTGTTCGCTAACAGTCTCTTGGTAACTGACCAACGGTTTAGATCTCTGAAATGATCAATGACCATGTATAATCAGAAATTACATGTACATGTATACTGTAAGTCTTAGCCTTTATCAAACAATAAATAGCATGTATAACCAGTAGCTCGCCCTTAATATGTTCACACTGTAAACAAAAGTTTGATGCGATCTGTTATTAAGAAGATATATGGCAAAAATGGTGTTTTACAATTCGGAAGTTCATTCGAGAAGGACCATTCAGAACGTATGCATATTTTCCTCTTTAAGGTAAACACGGTGTATATACCTTGATGGCAACCCCGGCATGCTCCTCCTCAAGGTCCTGCAAGCAGACCTCTAGATGCAACTCTCCAGCTCCAAGCAATATATGCTGACCATTGTCCACCAAACACTGAAATCAAAAATTAATTCCAAGTGTATATGGTATAAATTGTAAGAAAGACATACTAGTATACATGTACATATGATTTAACGAATGACCTTTCTGCTTTGAAGATTTTTAAGGCTGGCATGCGTTCTTTTAAAATGGGTGACTTGGCAGACAGCACAATATTTTTAATAGAAATATGAAGGTCACGGTAGTGATCTTTACCTGAACCATGGGATCAGCTTTACAAAGTCTTTTCATTCCCTCTACAAGTTTAGGAAGATGTGCTGGATTAACTACGTCCACTGCTACACGTACCACCGGGCTCACTGAGAACTTCATCACCTTCAAGTTGTGCGCCTGTTCGTACGTACTGATAGTCCCCGTCTTCACCAAATACTTGTCTATCCCGACGAGTCCACAAATGTTTCCCGCCGGTACATCATCTACCGACATAACATTACCCCCGACCATGACAAGCGTTCTGAATAGTAAAAAAAGAAATCCATTAGACAATCATTTTTAGCTTTTCCACCAAACGATCCTATCGCAACGTTTTTAAATCAATGAATGAACCGTCCGCAGTAATTCGTCAGATCTGCAATATGGCTCAACCCTTCCACTTACTATTTTTTTCTTCAAATGATACGGTTTTCATACATTTCTAAATTATCGGATAAAATATATCAAAAGCAAACATTACACGGTCAACATTACTTTCATGATTTTCTTTTTAACAGCGCACGAAATTTACATGTACTAAGTTGGGCTATAACCATTTCATAGATTTGTGTATTTTGATTAAAATTATTACTTCGGCTTACCTTTGTACGTTTTTTATGAAGAGATCTGTCTGCAGCTTGTTTCCCGGCTGGTAGTCTGGGCCCATTATTCTCACCTTCATGCCTGTTGCCACAGTGCCAGAGAATACCCGAGCTATGGCGTAGAACCGTCCCTTGTCCGATGACGGCACCATCTTAGATACGTATACCATAAGTGGACCGTTGGGGTCGCACTGTTTCATGGCTTTAAATAAGAAATGTCAGTCTTAGCAATTTATTCTAATGTGCTTTATCAGAAATAAGACATGAAAATAATAATACGAGATGTAATTATAGTATACGGGAAGTAAATCTAAGACATCGGGAAAATAATCTGTAAACCTATTGAATTCGTTCCTAGTTTATAACATTAGTTACGCAAGTTCAGTATAGTTCGCATTATCAAGTCAATTAAGGCGTAATGATACCTGTAGCTGCGGGGTCGTCCAGGGGACCCTCGTACAACATCTCAGTCCTGTACCGCTGAGCTACATCCGGTGACGGTAAATGGTTCACTATCATATGCAACATGGCTTCTGATGCCGGCAGCCATTTCTTCATTACGCAGCGCATGAGAGATTTTCCTTGAAGTTCAGCGTCCTCTTTGGTTAGGTGTAATCCAAGCTTCTCCGTGATAGCCAACACGCCCTCCTTCTGGTTGTCTTTGCATTCACGCAACATCTGGTTAACATAAATTTAAATGGAGTTCAGAGAGAAATACCATCAGCCGGGTTTTTTTTAATTTCATTTCTTAATCAGCCAGAATGAAGAGATCTGATTCTTTTTCTATTCTGCGAAACCAGTATACTTTTGTGAATTTTGTATTCATTTGTTTCTATTACTGAAAATTCATAATGTGAAAAGATTGTCAAGTATTCCTAAATACTGGCGTCACGTGAAAGAGCTGACAGAAGTTAATATGGGTTGTTAGAGCACCCGCTTTAAAATGAAAATGGATTTACAGATTATTTTGATATAAAATGTAACTTGAAATTCAGTACCTTAATGACAGGCTCGAGGACAAATTTGTTGAATCCTCTTTCGCTGCCTTTAGATGGACTGTCGGTCCATTTCTTGTCTTGCGGGTTGTAGAAGTGGCTTCCCCAGAGTCGGCGCATCATTTTCTCTTTCTTGACCTTGAACTTATCGGCATACATCTTCGCAAACTGGTCGAGGTTAAAGCCCCAGCCGTGCAATCCAGAACCAAAAGCCACGTTGCCCTTGGCTGGATCCAACTGGAAACAACATAAGGCAGTATAGCGTATATGTAATTTTGAATGGACCAACTTGTTTTAACTGAAGTTACTCTGTTTTACTTTCCAGCTATATGGTATTAGCGAGGCCTTCATCAGCTATGTTCTCTTATTGCGAAGATCAACAACATAACTTTGATTCAAGGTCGTGTAGAATCTTTAAGAACGGCTCGTCTCCGTAGTTATGCAATATTTTCGAAATTCAGATAGAGCTTTTATTTTTAAGCATGTTAAAATACAAACTGATTTAGTGATTTCAAGAAAATTCTCGACAAGACTCGCATACTTTAAACCTGATGAAAAATAGATGGAGTTTAGCTACATACTTCATGCCATTCTCATAAGATATCCGCTGAATTAGTAGTAAATTGTCACGCAACAAAATTGTCATTCCTTTAAAAAGATAAGTCGGTGCAAAATATTCATATAACGCACCATGATGTCACCCATAACGCCGTCTTCCCCTCCGTACGTTGCCAAAATGACGTTAGCGTTCTCAATAATCCGGGAAAGTGACTGGTAAATCTCCTCTGCAGTCAGCTGTACCTCGAACACGGCCCTATCCATTTTGTTGATCATCAGAACGGGTTTTATCCTCTCCGTCAACGCTTGTCGTAAAACCGTTTCCGTCTGGACGCATATACCTTTGGAAAAAACATACTCGAATCATATACAAATAATAAAGTCTTCCAACGCAATACTTGATATTTGGCCAATACCTTAATGAGATACAGTATTTGAACTGCAATTAGAACATACTATATTAATAATGACATACAGGAAAAGTCTTTCAGATTCATTGTATGACACATCCCTGTTTTAGAAGTCACTAAAATACGCGTAAATGCGTTAGTCAATCAAATTTCTTCATAATAAATAAAACTAACATCTAGTTGCCGACTTTTCACAATTATACTTGCTCAAATATCAGTCACAATAAAAATTATGCGACATCGTTTTGTTTTATAGTGCGTTTCTTTCCTTATGGCGAAATTTGCTGGTTTACAAATGCAGCTTATTCAAAGTTACGAGTATGCTTGTGTTACGACTACTTGTTGAAATATCGTTATGTCATTAACAAAACTATTTTTTCTTAAAAAAAAACAAATAAGATATGCCAAATTAGATATAGAACTGTGGTTAATTTAAGAAAAAATATCACGTGTGCATGTGTAAAACCACTTATACGATAAAAGGGGATCTACAAATAATATTCAGCTTTTCTCTTTAATAGTAACAGATATAATTACCGGTTACCAAAATACTGAGTAATATAAGAAACATCGCGACATACCTTCAATACAGTCAACGACGACCATTGCTCCGTCGGCAATACGCAGTGCCGCCGTCACCTCAGAGGAGAAATCCACGTGCCCTGGGGAGTCGATAAGGTTTACTACCAGTGACCTCCCCGCCGGCACCTCCTCGGTGACGGGTCCAGTGGGGACATTCAGCTCGTAGTGCATAGACACGGTCCTGAAGCGGTAAAAAATTTCTTTAAAATGCTTCTAAATTTTTCAAAAAATCACTCGACAAAACTAAAAGTACAAAAATTCTAGGCTAAGTCGACACGATACTACGCTACTATAGTTAACTCTCCAGGTCGCTTTACGCTATAATAATTATTTTTTTATAATTATGTAACTGTTATCATTCCTAAACGCGTTAAGTCTTGAGATATTGTAATGTTGCCTTACGTGGACTTAATGGTGATTCCTTTTGCTTGTTCATCCTTGCGAGTGTGGGTAGCTTTCTTGTCCCCAGCCTGGTCCATTGATATTATCCCGGCACGTGCAAGGAGGGCGTCAGTCAGCGTAGTCTTTCCGTGATCCACGTGCGCAATAACCGCCATGTTGCGGATATTGTCACGCTGACCCATCGTGCGCCTCATTTTTTCTATCACCTTAATTTTTAAACAGAAAAACAGTCAATGACTTTGCCAGTGGATGATTAGGTGGAACAATCATTAAAATGAATTGGTGTAGAGTATTTAGGCTTGTTGAAGGGTATTTTTGACAACTTTCAGATTATATAATAAGCATCGACTTCGGAACTTTTCAGCGCATAAAATTTGTCACTTATTTTTTTTTAAAGTTGCGCATCATTTATAAACCTAAAAATTAAAACGCAACCTGACCCATCTCCATTCTAAGATTTCTTGCAAATTCGCCCAACTCTACATGACGACTGTTTTAATTAAGACCTATTTAATGTGACATCCGTAAAATATAGATCTATAGATTTTCTCTTAGGTTTATAAGAAACTTGTACATACCGTTAACAAAAGAGAAATTCTACAGAAGTAAATTTAAAATATGTTAATTTACTTTAAATTACAAACGATGAATCGACCTACCATAATTGTTTTATATCTCCTCTAAGGTAACTCGGCCTGCTCTGAATTTGCAAGGCTCACATACAGCCTTTCTAAATTATCCAACTGCACTTTTCAGTGTGGCGGTTCACATTTCTGTGTGCCCGTTCAACAACGCACAGCCTCATTTATACGCTCTATACATGGGTTGTTGCGAAATACCCGCTTAATTTAGTTATAATGACCGCAAGACTATAAATAAATTTCAAGTAGTTGTGCAATATCTTTTGGGGTTGTTCCCCTTTCACTCGAATTCTCCTTAATGAAGGAGAGAAAGGTTATGCTTAATGTAAACAACATTTACAATTGATTAAACAAAAAGAAATCTACTTTTATGTATCGCTTATTTGTTGAATTTGCAACTTCAAAGCTTGCATGAAAACACACACTTAGTGTGCATGTTCTATCTGTGATCTTTCAGGTCATAAAGATACGGACACAAGGCGGCTAAATTCCACTAAAAGTGCCACTCTAGTAGATCGTTAACCGCTAAAACATACCACAAATTATTGACTATATAAATTTCCATCGGAAAGTTTGAAAACAAGACAGTGGAATTAAACGTACTGACATGTCCTCGAATAAGATGGACCATGTAAGCCCTATAGCGATAACAATGACCATCATAGTGTAAAATATATATTAGTAATCAGATATAAATAGGGAGCAATATATATAGAAATAATGCCTGGTTATATGGTAATAAAACGATACAACAAACCATAAATTTATAGTTCATTTCCATTATATTAATTTTGTACTTCCGGAAATAAAATAGTAACGTTGTACTAGATCTATTAAATGTTCAAAGGTCAGCTGCCAGGTACGTCATGTACGATTACAGTTACACCAGTAGCGTTACCCAAATGTTGAACACCTTAGAACGGAATACATTCCAATACAGAAGGTCATACAACTCATTAGTAATGTTTTACAAAATAAGGGACCAGACAGTTGCAGTCGACCAATCTCATCATATCCCAACCAGAAACCTAAAATTACTTAATCCCCATGTCTCACACTCAGTACTTTTCTAACTCCTACTTCCCAAGGACCATCCGACTTTGGAACTCCCTACAAACGTATGTCAAGGCTGGCGGTGGTCAATATGTAATTGCATTGCTTCTGTCCTATTTTAACTGTAGCACGCGTACACTGTCTTTTTAGCTTTTATTCTGTTAACATTTGTAACATCATTTCTTTAACAACTGTTTCTCTGACAGCGCCGCCCAGTGATAGTCGGAAATCGACGGTTGGGTGAAAGGTGTAGATGTAGATGTAATAACCCTAGTTTTGGTTCGCCCGCAAGTTCTACCGCTGCAGTCTACAATTTGGTTTTACGACACAAAGCACATATTACGCATATCTATGCGTTTGCATACACTCCTGGATGACTTTAAAGTCACAAGTGTCGTGTGTTCTCTTTCTCTATGGATGGGGCGTTTTGGCATGTAAAGGTACAAAAACAAAACCTTGATAAATAAATTATCGAGACAAGAAAAACTTCAGGCGCGAGCCATCAAGAATCTATTTCCAAGTGCGCATGCGTGTAGTTACATCCGGGAAAAATTCAAGAAACTGAGGCCCGGCATGCAAATCTTGTTAAGGCCTTTAATAAACTGGTAAGTGTTAGAAAATATTAGATGGATGAATGAGATGAAAATGATGTAGGAAATTCATATAGGATCGGGCTGTATGGAAATAATACAAAATAATAACAGATAAAGACATTTCATACAATATATACACGGAACGAGGACAATACAAAATATAGACAAAATACTGATATTCAGTGGTTTTGGACCTCGTGACACAAGGTTTTTTAGGAACAGCGACAATAGGCTATAACCTATAAATGTATCTTGGTTTAAAAAGGTTGTTGAGTTTTTCTATGAAGGTTTGTCTTTCATCCAAATATTCTAGACTTGATACAAATACAATCTGTATTAACATTTAACTAT
This sequence comes from Mercenaria mercenaria, assembly GCF_021730395.1. NCBI lineage: Eukaryota > Metazoa > Mollusca > Bivalvia > Venerida > Veneridae > Mercenaria > Mercenaria mercenaria. The sequence goes on along the minus strand of NC_069363.1, from coordinate 63,847,270 downwards.
GCAATTATGGCTGCCCATAAGAAGTACAGCATTAGTACTTCATTTTTGATACAGTACGTATTAGTACTTTTTCTGAATAGTACAAAGTTACTATTTTATTTCCGGAAGTACAAAATTAGTATAATGGAAATGAACTATATATTGATGGTTTGTTGTATTGTTTTATCGAAGTTTTATTAGTCACAGCATTATTTCATCTGCATAATTTTTACAATAAAACACTGCATAATTAATATCTAATTACAATGTTTTATCCCTCTTTTTCATATGGGGCAGTATTTAACTTCAAAGTCATTTATTGTTTGATATGTGGATTTGTTTGTCTTGTGTGGTTACGTACCTAAATTTCTATCTCATCTTCAAACAAAAAGGGGGTATATTGTTTTGCATTGCCTGCCGGTCGCTAGACCATCAATTACTTGAAAATGCTTGGACTCACAATAATCAAACTTGATTGTGTTAACCGTTGCTTCTGTTCCTGTTGTGCCTATGATTATGTCCACTGCTGCCACGAGCACCTAGCCCGCCTTTGTTGCTTCCACTCCTACTGAATTAAGTACTTTACTGTCAACCGCTTGTGTTACTATTGTAGGCCATTGCTGCATACAACTTGCTTCAAACGTTAATGAAGTCAAAGACTGAAGTCCGACGTTATTCTCTTGCTCCTGTGTTTCTATTTATAGCGCATTGCCTCACTCATGATGATTGCCTCCACCTTGTTTAGAAGTAGCATCCACTTCGGATGATATGGTATCGTATATAAGTGAGTTCAAAAGCTTCTATTCGTAAAGTCTCAGGTCCAAGGTAGTCGCTTTATATATTCAAACCTCACCATTTATCTAATAATTAATTAAATATGGAATATACGGAAAACTAGGAGTGTGGAAGCCAGTAAGTATGGAAGGCCTTAGATGTGACGTGTAAAAATATTTTTTTAAGGAATGATACGTGTACAGGTCGACTATTAACATGGTATATGATTCAGCAGGTATTGCGGTTGTCACAACAGCAGTTAACAGGGAACTCGAGAACTCGCGAAAGCGGTAAACGCCGTAGAACTGACGGCAGAACTTTCTTCTGTAAAAAGGTCGGATTGTACCAGGGCAGATTGAATGTAATACTGCAGCGGACAATTATGGTACAAGAGCAAAGGAAGCATGTGGCAACAGGATACTGGGTGCAGTTGTAAATGCAGTAGTGGAGGTAGTGGTAAATACAGTACATGAGGCTGAATTTGCCATTATAACAGCATGCGATAACGCTGCACTTGATACAGCTGTTGGAGAAGGGCTAGAAGCATGCTCATTTGAGTTGTTTTGGGGGTATAATTATTAATTTGGCTCCGCAACTCGAGCAGGATTGAGAGGGAACAGTCTGGCTTATAAAATGTTTTTACAGCTGCTGCTAAGGTGTTGCTCCTTAGCTAGACACCTTTATTTAGATTCTAGCAAATGTTCTTTTTGTAACAAACTGACCAACATTGGCAGTCTGTCAGTCCAAAACAGATTGGGACCAGGACTGTTTAAAAGAGGCAAAAAGGTTTTGCATTTGTTCGGAAATAGATTCACTAATCAGAACGTTGTATCATAATCCGACCACCTCGTCCTGTCTGTACTGTGATGTCAGAGCGTCAGAGCGTCATTACCTGTTTTTCAGTAGCGAAAGATATGTATTTATATGCCAAAATCGTGTTTGGGTACTATTTTGTATAAAATGAAATGGTCTGCCGATAACCTTCGAAAATTTGTGCCAAAAATTAGCAAACTTGTAATTTTACTTACCTGAACTCACTGCCATAAGTCAGATGTGATAACGTGTTGCCAATTAAAATGACTTTCAGGCAAAAGCGGTAGGATATGACGAGAAAGTGATGACATTAGTTAATTGAAATCAATTGAAATTTAGCCAATATCAAAGAGTTTAGAAAATTGTTTGATTTAAGATGCTAGTTGGAAATATGAGCACCCGCTCTATATGCATGCACGACTATTTTCAGGGTCAGAATGATCTTACGAATGGGAGTTGTTGATTAATAAAACTGCTTAATTTGTTCCTCAAAATAAAATAGAGTTTCGAAAGTTGAGAAAGATAAGATATTGTAGACAAGGAAGTAGGTAAAGTTTCGTTAATATACTAATACTCCGTGAAGTTATTTTATGTGATAAGGTGTTTAATCCCAGGCAATTTTTAACAAGCTACAAGAGTCAGCAGCTACAAGAGTCAGCTATCTCTTTATTAAAATTGGGCAAACCTACAAATATAAAACATGCTAAACCATACTGAGGTTCTCGGCGATATATGACCATTTTGTGTCGATTCGCCGTAAAACCCAACTCACTCACTCCGTCAGCAAAGCAGTTGAAAACTGCAGAACTATATCTGAAATAGCATGAGCCGACAGACAGTCTCTTACATGGTCTAACATGTATGCACCTTTGCAGGGATATATTGAGAGGTGTAATAGATGTAGTATTATTTGATTATCACAAAGAGCTAATAAAAGATGATAAGTTAATCAATTAGTTTTTTTTATTGTCATCACGGACCTTTTTGTATTGTGTGCAATCTGCTCGGTTTGTGAAGGTAGAGCTCACTTAAACTGTTGTTCCGCGAGTTCGATTTGCAGGCTCCTTGAAGCCATGCAGTCGTCTCACCTCTTGATTTATATAAGAAAGTTGTGGAATACTTGCGAGTACACATTAGTAATGGCACGGAATCCAGTATGTTTTTTGTTGAAAACTTAGTTTTAAATTCTTATTCAATTAAATAAATAATTTACGAGATGAAATAAGAAATAGATATTAGTTCTTTTACTATTTAGGTCACTTTGCCCTCTACGTACTTACTGACCTGATGACTTTTACAATAGTTAGATCAACTACCAGTGCCTTATCAGTGCAATATGTCAAGTTCTCATCGTCTTAGACAGTGATGTGTCTGTTTTGTCAAGTTTATAAACTCATTTAGTATCACAGTCGTTCTCAAAGGCAGCAGACACAAGAAAATGAGGTGCTTAATTATCTTAGGTCTGGTAGCTTGCGCTTACGCATCCAACTACTTCTATACCGGTAAGTCTTTTCAGTATATCTTATATATTCACGATGTTGTATCTGGTGTGTCTGGATTCATTTAATTAAGGTTTTCATAAACTATGATCATTCGGTATCCTTTGTTGGCAGTTCTGTAGAGGGCTACGTATATTTTAGTTATATGATGCAATCAAAATAATTTTGTAGGTAAATTCGGAGTGCAAGTCCCTGTTGCGCTCCATACCAGTCACAGATCACCTAAAAAGAGATTTTATTGGTGTTTTTTTAAGCTACCTTGTATTTATCATAATACCGATTGTCTCCGATCGCGCTGACGAATCTACTCGAAACCATTCTTTTAAGAAACAATTTTATTTTCGGCGACGCCGTCTAAATCGTTTTCGTTACCTATGCCACGTGACTTCAGTTTGCAAATCAAACTACTTGATAACGCATTATAGATAATTTATCAAAATGGAAGATTTATGCAACACTCTGCCTGATTGGACGAGAGTGTCAATTCCTTTCACTCTGTTGATTGTGCTACGCTGAGTGTAATGTAGACAAAGCGTTTATCCTAAACGACGCTGTTCACAGTTTTAAAGCTAACTTTGGCTCAGTATATTTGGCAAGAATATTGATATATCTCAAAATACTTTAGTAAGTTTAATAAATATGATAAAAACCTGTTCAAATACCAACATATATCAAATTAAAGAAATAGCTGAATACGGTCTGCGTATCACATGAATAAGGGTGTGATAAGAGTCTTTTATGTAGAGAAGTGCTTTTTAAAAGATTTTCCTTGTTACAATTGTCGTCTATATATGAAAAGGTTTCTTGCTTTTGTGACTTATTCAGATTGCATATTAAAATGAGTACTTGTTTGCTTTGATATATTTGTTATAAATTATTTAACTGATTTATTATATATGAATATTTTTCTTTAGTATGGTATGCAAATATTGAACTCAGTTGAAATCTGTTTTACCATATATATGCTATATAATGACTGAATCTCACTACTCTGAAATGAAGGTACGCTGCATACAGTTTATCTATGTGATATGTCTACGGCCAAACTTTGCTTATGAAACAGAAATATTGAAATAAGTACACTTGTATGTTTTGCTTGATCTTCACTTTTTTATAGGTGTGACGTCATTGTCCAAAGATTCATGAATAGCGAATATGCATTTGTTAAAGCGGGATCAGTTGGCCTATTTTAGAAATAAATAAAAATAATAAATAAAAAAATCCTTTAATTGATTTTTTTTCTAATCAAACTTGATTTGTAGCATCTTTATTAAGCCCGCAGCCAACTTTGTTCAGCTGGGACATTTAACCCCTTTTAGGGGCTGCTAGAGCTAAAACTAGAAATGCCTTTATACAGCGTCTCATGAACAGGTTGGTGGATCTTTGTCATACTTGGTCTGGAGCATCATTATAAGGTCCTCTTCCAAATTTATTTATATAGGAACTTGGGCCCTATTAGGGACCACTATAGCTAAAAGTAGATATGCCTTTCTTCGCATTAACCACTAAAATGTAATGGATTTTTATCAAACACGATGTGTAACAATATCGTAAGGTCTCCTGCTATTTTGTTACAAATGGGGATAGGGACCAATTTAGCTGAAAATATAAACACGTTTAATGACCTCTTCTCATGAACCGCTTCATGAATCTTCATCAAACTACTGCTGTAATTATTCGTCTAAGGATAAACGAAACAAAATTGCAACCCCACGAAACCTTTGCGAAAAATTAAAAGAGAACCATTTAAATTGTTAAAGTGCGGTGTTTAGTTTTGCAATTTGAAAAATGTTAGATGAAAGATGAATGTTAGATGAAAAATTCATAAACTTCTTTCCTTATTACAATTCGCCGACCATCATTTTTAAAGATATTTCTTGTTATAAATGAGGACTACAAAGAAGAGAAGAAAATTACACTCCAAATTTCCTTATTTCAACCTTTAAGAAACATGCAAAAGTTTTCTTTTTTTCACAAGTACGCTTTTTTTATATTTTTTTCCACCAATGGTAGATCATTTAATCAAATGGTTGAATTCGGCTTTTCTGGTTGGATTTGCGGTTGGTCATTATACGTGAAATCTTGCAATTACGTATGCAAAATCCCGAAATTGCCAAACATTACGTTCGGTACTTTGAATGGATGTTTGATAGACGGGATAAAAAATCGCTTCAGTTGTTGTTTTAACCAGTAACTTGTGCCTCATGCAGTTGCAAATCATTGAAAATTCAATGTGAATTTATTGCAGGAGTATGCCCGGACAACAAAGGCATAGGCGATAGATGGAATCCAGCGGGAAGCTGTATGGAGTGTTATTGTGACCATAACGGCTATGGATGTAGCGGGTAATCATATTTTAACATATTTCAGTGACATACAGGCGTAGGGACACGAATAGTGGGTGGACCAATATATGTTTGCGCCCCACCCCCTCCCCCACCTTTTGGCACTGAAAAAAAATATTTTCACAGAAAAAAAAAATAATTAAGACAAAAAAGAAGATAGCTGTACTGCATAGTAAATGTTTTACAAAGTAGATTACAGTAGGTTATTTTTTGTTCTCACTACAACTCCACTCCCATTCCTAACCCGAAAATCGCTCCCACACCTCGTGATGTGACGATTGTTACCGGCTCAGTACTGCGTAACTTGTTTTCGTTAAAATAAAGACATTTAACATCTTGAAAATTGAGAAAATATCTAGCATCTTATAAATGAACGCATGTCTTCTACCTAAATACAACAGAAATTTATAGCATTCTGCAGTGCATGAAAGACAAAGCAATATGTTTTCTAAACCATATCTAATTTTTCAGATGTGATACAGTGACCCCTGTCATTGGCTGTTACGAAGTTGTTGACAAAACACTCGCATATCCAGAGTGCTGTCCAAGACTAAAGTGTCCACCTTTCGTTCCAGGAAGCTAAAATATTTGTAACTTTGTTCTTTTTAATAAATATGTGAAAAATCTGTTTCTTTGGCTTTTCATGCGTGTCTTGTGTAAAATAACACCATCATGATCCACTTTTTGCGTTATAAATTATCTGACAGCTGACGGGCAAAAGTGTACCAAGTTCTACCTAAACGTGATTAAAAAGTAACTTCTGTGATAATAAAATTCTTAAAAAATACTGGTACTGACCAGAAAGAATAAATGTTTGATACTTTTCACCATAATTGTTTGTAAGATCATTGAAACACCTCAGCAGTATAAGTGGTGACATAATTACTTCTGTAGAAGTTAAATAAGAGAAAGTCTTTTGTCAAACTTCTTGAAAATACAGTGAATCAAAAGTTTATGTACATATCTTAATTTTTGTATGTCAACGAAATGCAGTTAGTGCTGAATTTAGAAAAAATCTCCCTTTTGCTTTCAGCAATAACCTTTTCCCAGTTTCAAACATACTAACCTTCCTGCTATGTGAAATTGGCACGGTCAATGCCATTTTAAAGACAAGTTTCAACAAGAGCACGGCCCGCAGGTGCCAACATTCCTGTATGTGTGCTTGGCATACGCAAATAAATATTTTGGTTCTTGCCCTTTTTATACGTCCGAAGGGACGTATTATGTTATACCCCCGTCTGCCCGTTAGCAATTTCGTGTCCGCTCTGTAACTCTAGAACCTCTTGAAGGATTTCAAAGAAACTTGGCACAAATGTTAACCACATCGAGACGACGTGCAGAGCGCATGTTTCGGATGCATCACTTCAAGGTCAAGGTCACACTTAGGGGTCAAAGTGTTCTTTTTTTCTACACAGAGAGACTTCGTAGTCGGTCGATTATCTTGTATTTATATTTACAGGGGTTTCTTGGTTTGTTTGAGCAGCAATTGGGCTAGACTGGAAAATATACTTTGAAATACGGTCTTATTATGGCATGTCAAACGTTGCTAAATTATATATGTATGTTATTATTATTGTATGTTTGTTATTGTTATTCAATGTCTTGTCATTCATATTCTAAAAGTCATTATTTTTTATTCTATATTTCGTTATTGTTATTGTATCTTTGATATTGTTATTCAATGTCGTGTCATTCATATTCTAAGTCTTACCATTGTTATTGTATATGTCGTTATTCTTATTGTATATTCGATATTCTTATGGTAAAAGTCATTATTGTTATTCTATATTTCGTTATTCTTATTGTATCTTTGATATTGCTATTCAATGTCGTGTCATTCATATTCTAAGTATTACCATTGTTATTGTATATGTCGTTATTCTTATTGTATGTTCGATATTCTTATGGTAAAAGTCATCCTTGTTGTTCAATATCTGACGATTCTATTTACAAAACGTGTCATTCTTATTCTATGCTAGGTGATTGTATTTGTATAGCGTCGCTGTGCTATTTATATCGCGGGAAATCGCACATACAATAAGAATATCAAGCTTACAAAGACAATAATGAATATACAACAACAATAACGTCTTTTACAATAAGAATATCGGACATACAATAAGAATAACGACATACAGAATAACAATGGTAACACTTAGAATATGAATGACACGACATTGAATAGCAATATCAAAAGATACAATAACAATAACGAAACAGAATAACAATAATGACTTTTACCATAAGAATATCGAACATACAATAAGAATAACGACATAAACAATAACAATGGTAAGACTTAGAATATGAATGACACGACATTGAATAACAATATCAAAAGTACAATAACAATAACGAAACAGAATAACAATAATGACCTTTACCATAAGAATGTCGAACATACCATAAAAATGACCACATATACAATAACAATAGCAAATTTTAGAATATGAATGACACGACATTGAATAACAATAACAAACATACATTAATAATAACATACATATATAATTTAGCAACGTTTGACATGCCATATCTTATCACATAAGATTTACAAGAATAAGAAAATAAATCCACTTGCATTTTTATGGATTTTTTTTATTTACTTTAAACTCCTTTTCAGTCTTAACAGACTTAAGAAAGATAAGAAATTATATAATAAAGAGTACCTTCTTATGACTTGTATGCTGTGGCACATATCATGGTAAGCAGCTTCCTTTCTCCCTAATCTTCGCCGGAGAAGTGAACTTTAAGCCTAGCTTTAGCCCTGATTCCACCCCCACCCCCCAAACCCCCCACCCACACACACCCCTGGAAATCCCGCATATAAATAGGTAAAAAACTGAGACCTTGCAACTGCAGCAAGTTCTTTAAATGGATGCTTTGCGAACCAGATACAAATTCACCTCAGTGGTCATTTTTGCGGTAACTTGCGCCTCATCCGTAAATCCCATTATTCAGAGTATGTTTGAAAATGTATTACGGCAGGAGTATGCCCAGACGTCTAGAGGGAAGCTGTGCGGAGTATTATTGTGACCATAATGGTTATGGATGTACCGGGTTATCATATCTTGGTCATTTAAATGTCATACAGGCGTACGAAAACCGAGAAGTATGTGCGTGTGTGTGCGCGCGCGGAGGAGGCGCGAGGTGAGGAGGATCATATGATTTGCGTCCCACTCACAACTTTGCCCCAAATCTGACTTTTTTTTCTCCGATAACAACTACGAATAAAGGCAAAGAGCTGATTTAAGGAAGAATTTAGATATACTGGCTAGCTTTTATAAGTAGGTTGTAGTTCTCTATTGTCAGTAAGAACGTTTTCTTGTGGTTACCCAAAACATTTTGTGGAAAATATGGATAGGTTGGCTCTCACTACACCTTACCAACTCCCAACCCCAATCCGAAAAACTTTCTTACACCAGTGAATGTGCAGCTAGCGTTGTGATGACTGTTTCTCGTTCAATACAGCTAAAATTGTTTTAAGACTTAGCATCCTATATTCGAACTTATGTCTTCTTCCGACATACAAATTAATCTGTATTTTGCCAAGTACGAAAAGCGTATGCATACAGCATCGTTTTATTTTCTGACATGAAACACTAACACCTATCGTTGGCTGTTACGAAGTTGTTAACAAAACAGCCTTGTATCCAGAGTGCTGTCCCAGACTAAAGTGTCCACCTTTTGTTTCAGGAAGTTGAATACCTGTACATTTGTGCGTTTTTAAGAAATATGTAAAACAAGAGGGACAAGATGGCCCTAGGTCGCTCACCTGAGAAACACACCATAACAGTGTAAACATGTTTGACCTAGTGATTTCATGGAAACAAATATTCTGACCAATTTTCATTAAAATTGGAGCAAAAATTTTGAGTGTAAACAAGCATTTTCTTTGATTTGACCTAGTGACCTAGTTTTTTACCTAAGATGACCCATATTCGAAATTGACCTAGATTTCATCAAGGCTATCATTCTGACAAAATTTCATGAAGATCCTCTATCGAACACATAAGCTTTTTCTTTGATTTGACCCAGTGACCAAGTTTTTAATCCCAGATTACCCATATTCAAACCTGACCTAGGTGTCATCAAGGCAAACATTCTGACTATATTTTATGAAAATCCAGCGTAAAATGCAGCCCCTATTGCATACAAAAGGTTTTTCCTTGATTTGACCTAGTGACCTAGTTTTTTGACCCAAGATGACCCATTTTCGAACTTGACCTAGATTTCATCAAGGCTATCATTCTGACAAAATTTCATGAAGACCAGTTGAAAAATACAGCCTCTATCGCATACACAAGGTTTTATTTTGATTTGAATTAGTGACCTAGTTTTTGACCCCAAATAACCCTTATTCGACCTTGACCTAGATATTATCAAGGCAATCAATCTGACAAAATTTTATGAATATCCAGTGTAAAATGCAGCCCCTATTGCGTAAACACGGTTTTTCTTTAATTTGACCGGGTTACCTAGTTTTTGAAACCAGATTACCCAAATTCAAACTTGACCTAGATTTCATTCAGACAAACATTCTGATTAAATTTCATGAAGATTCAGTGTAAAATGCAGTCCCTATTGCATACACAAGCTTTTTCTTTGATGACCTAGTGACCTAGTTTTTGACCCCAGATAACCCATATTCGAACTTGACCTAGACTTCATCCTGGCAATTATTCTGACCAAAATTCATGAAGATCAACTGAAAAATACAGCTTCTATTGCATACACAAGGTTTTTCTTTGATTTGACCTAGTGACCTAGTTTTTGATCCCAGATGACCCATTTTCGAACTTGGCCTAGATTTTATCAAGGCAATCATTCTGACAAAATTTCATAAAGATCAGCTGAAAAATATAGCCTCTATCGCATACACAAAGTTTTTCTTTGATTTGACCTAGTGACCTAGTTTTTGACCCAAGATGACCCATTTTCAAACTTGGCCTAGATTTCATCATGGTTATTATTCTGACAAAATATATGAAGATCAGTTGAAAAATACAACCTCTATCGCATACACAAGCTAAATGTTGACATCGCCGGACATCGAACGATCACAAAAACTCAGAGCTAAAAAAAATTTTTTTTTCATATACAAGGGAAATAATGCACGGCTTGTGTAAATTAACATAAATTAAACCCACTATAGGCATTATTAAGTATCTGAACTATATCAGGTTAAAAGCTTTTTACCATTTCAAAGCTTTTTATGGAAAAAGCGAAAACACAAGGGACTTTGTTTCTGGACTATTTTCAGAAATAGGCAGTGAGTGTGTTTGTGTTCGAGTTTAGCCTCTTTCCATAAATGGGCAGACATAATGTGCAAAACCATCAACTTTCTGCATATGATAAGTTAATTAAGAATTCTACCCACAAGAAGCAAAATCCCACAGAAAATAAAGATAAATGCTCTCAAGCAGGCGAAGTTCCCAACTAGGCATATTCCGCTCCCATTTGTGAGTTGCCAGTAAATCCTGACATTCTATACATAAACACACAACAAATATCACAAAAATATTTATTCCTTGTAAACAAACGTTTCATAAATACAATATAAATACTTATATAAGTATTACAACATGTGATTATTTGCTATCAATTTCATTTTTTTTCAATATGAATTAAAAGTTTACCAAAAAATCATTTGATTATTAAAACTGGTTATGAATAAGTACCATTATATATTACAGATATACTTTCGACCGTTCATATGAATGGTATTTGCAATGTAATTGAGCCGTGCCATGAGAAAACCAACATAGTGGGTTTGCGACCAGCATGGATCCAGACCAGCCTGCGCATCCGCGCAGTCTGGTCAGGATCCATGCTGTTCGTTTTTAAAGCCTATTGTAATTAGAGAAACTGTTAGCGAACAGCATGGATCCTGACCAGACTGCGCGGATGCGCAGGCTGGTCTGGATCCATGCTGGTCGCAAACCCACTATGTTGGTTTTCTCATGGCGTGGCTCATATATAATTTCAAATATTTTTATTTTTGATTTCAAGTCTTTATCTAAGGAAGATATGCACAAATAGCAAAAGCCAGAACTTTATGCACCAGCGTGCCAGGCAAAAGTGTGTTGAGTTCTATAAAAACGTGATTAAAACGTAACTTTGAGATCATAAAACTGTGATAACAAAATTCTTTAAAAAATACTGATACAGACCATAAAGAATACATGTCCCTTACTGGACACCATACTTGTTGGTAGGTGCAAGATCAACATGATATCAGTGATTAAAGTTTTAAGCAATATAAGTAGTGACAAAAATTATTACTTCTGCAGAAGTTTCAGAGAAAACTGTCTTCTAAGTGCCAAGCTTTTTTTGTCAAATTTTTTTTAAAAGAACAAACACCCCAGCGAGAGCCAATCGCTGGTTTATGAACACATCTGTAATTTATGCAGAAGTCAGAAATAAATAACATGCTAAACTTATCGAAACTCTTTCTTATGGTTTCAGCTACTGCATTTTCCTAGTTTCAGATCTACTAGCTTTTCTGCCAAGTCAGATTGGTATAAAAATTTGCAAATGCCATTTTAAAGACAAGGTTCAAAAAGAGCATCGCCTGAGGGTGACAACACAGGTCTGTAAATGCCTCACATAATAAAATATGCAAAAAAAAAGTGTTATGGTTCTTGACCTTCTTACACACCTTCTGTTGATAAAAAATATATAAAATTTCAAAGTCATATTATCAAAAAATGTGAACCAAATAAATTCCAATTTTTGAAGATGCAAAGGGCCATAATCCTCACAAAATGTAGAGAGAGAACCGCAGTGTTTGACCTACTTACTAACCTACTCATAATAAACCAAAGTACAAAGTTTCCAACTTACTGTTCTTATAGTATCCAAGAAAAGTGGACTTAACCAAGAAACTAATACTTTCTAAGTAAAAAAGGGCCATAATTCTGACAAAATGCATGGGAATGTGGTGCTTGGCATACTCAACTAATGATGTCAAACAAGTGTACAAACTTTCAGAGCTATAGCTCTTATAGTACTCAAGAAAAGCTGGCCTAAACGGAAATTTATACCTATAACATCATTCCAAAGTACAAAAAGGACCATCAATCTGACAAAATGCAAGTGAAAGTTATGGCTCTTGGTCTATTTACTCAATTAATGGCAAAAAAAACAAGTGTACAAAGTTTCACAACTATTGCTCTTATACTTTTCAAGAAAAAGTTAAATATAAAGTTGAAAATAAAAATCTTATCTGACCACTTAGAAATGCAACTGATATGCCCATACAAAAATATGATATGGAATTTTGGCAGATTAATACAAAATCTTGAAAACAGTTTCTGAGGCTGCTTTGGAAATGTGAATATTTACCTGGAAAATGTGCTGGTTTTACCTGGACAATTAACACAGATTTGGCTGCTTTCACATAAAACAAGAATAACACAAAATTAATTCTGTGTGTATTACATTTATAAATAACACAACCCTGACTATAGTCTGATATATTGGTATGAGCAACTGAAACAAAATAAAATACTAACAATATCACAGTCTTTAGGTTAAAACATAGACTTTTTTTAATAAGAGCAGTCACAGAAGACAGTGTGCTTGACTATTCCGATACCTGATAGTCTGAGGAAACTAGAGCTATCACTGGAGTGATTAATACCCCTTATGTTGGATGATGATAAGGGATAACAGTTGTCTGGGACACATCCATTAATTTTAGCAAAGACAGAGGTAGAGTGGAAGTGCATCAAAACAAACACCAGAATTTCTAAGTATAAAAAGGACTTTCTGAGAATAAAAGGGACATAATTTATGGGATATTTCTCCCAGAGTAATGCAGTTCATGTCATATGATTCTGCTGATTACATGAAACAACAACTAGCTTGGATCTAATTCAGACAGAGTGAAAACTTTAACCTGAAATTCTAAGTTTTAAGTTCTAAGGCATAATTCATGAAAAACTGGTGTCAGAGTTATGACCCTTGAGTAACATGATGTGGGTGATGATGATGAACAACAAACAATTTCATCAAGTAAAAACAAGGCAAATCGAAAGCACATCAAAATTTCAACCAAGTTGTGTTTGTGGATATTGAACAGACACTGGGGTGAGTAGGATAGCTCTCCATAATCTTTGTACAGTTTTAACTAAAAAAGTCTGTGAATTCTTAAAACAAGTGAAAAATGCTAACATAACAATGAAGTAAAACATAATTTGACACGTTACAATGGCAAAAAGACACATAGACAAAACTGGTATAGATGTTTTCATACTGAATGATCAATCAGGACTTTGGCTCCTGTCTTTCTTGAGACAGTAAAAATGGTCACCTCTGGTAAGTTTAATTAAGCAGACCAGTTTCAGTTTGGCACCCTAGAACAATACTAACATGAAATGGAATTATGAACTCTCGATAAACACGAGAAATAATGAAGTCCTCTGAGTTTAGGAAGTATTTCTTTTCAAGAAAACTCCAATAATCTGTAAACTATGTTCAAAAGCTGTTTACCTTGAAAGTCATGTGGTATATATATCTTCTTTATATCTAAACAAAAACAAGTTCAACATTATTTAATTTATTTAATATAATTCTTATCAATAAAATAGTCCATGAGTTGCTCACATATAAAAATCATTTTGGCATAAATTTTCTTAGCAATCTGCATGATTATATATCATTGCCTGTTTTGCAAAACAACTTAAATTTGGAACAAATCATTGATTTTATGTAGGGATTGTTTTGAAGACAAGCAGTAACATAGTTATCAACAGACAAAAATAAACAACAAAGACCATAAAGCTACCAAATTTAACAGAATTAAATGCAAAAAATGATAATAAATAACAAATATTTATAACTTTGACACATAAACTGAATTTCCTATTTCAAGCTATGACTGGTAAAAATAAAGAAATCCTTATCCTCCTGTAGTTCAAGATTACATACGGCAGCACAATCCTGTAAATGCTGTTGTGACACTTTCTGTCTGTACCCGAGTGTATTAACACAAGTCTTAAATATTTACAGAATCCAAATTCTTCAAAAAGTCTGCAAACATAGTGTATACTTTACAGGCTGCAAATCAGTTAAATAGTTTTAAATCTGGAATAATAGCTACTGCACCAAATAGTTAAGAAACAATTTCGAAAACCAAGATGAACTTAGGGAAAACTTAAAAAAAAAAAAAGATTCTTTTCGCTGGTTAACATGTTAACACAATATTTACACACACTATAAAGTGTCAAAATACTTTATCACATCTATGACCCATAGGTACTCTGTTAAAGTGGAATTATGCACATTTTTCAAGTAAATATCCAGCTGAAATAGATGTGTGTGTAAAACAGGAGGAGGAAATTATAGCTTAACCCAAAATACTAAACTCTTCCTGTTACCAGTGCGAAATATTAGAACTGTCCAAATATGACTTTTCTTATTTTGACTGGGGCAGTCTTTTAAAGAAAAGTCAAACTGCATGCATGAGTTGCTTCCCTTCAACTTCAGAAATCTCTACCTAAGGGTAAGGGAGATCACTGCGTATAAGACTGAAGAAAAGAACTATTTCTAAAGCATCAACTTCAAATACTTATGCATTATTAATTCTAACACGACCAGCAAATAACCTACATACATGTAGAGCAAAATCTATCTCTGGTTATTCTACAATAACCCACGCGCGTGCAATGATGTCATCCAATCCAGGTGCGTAGCACGGTCGTAAAAAGTTATCATTTTTTCTAACACTGTTGATACTAGTATGTTGTGTTAAAATCTATATAACAAGTTCCAAAGTGTGATTTATTGTAGAATAACCAGAGTTTTTCGTTCTTATGCAAAACAATATATCACTCAGGCCTATGGCCTTCGTGATATATTCTTACGCATAAGAACTCAAAACACGGGTTATTCTACAATAAACCTCGATTGGGAATTTATTATTTCTTAATTTAACACATTTAAATGCACAGCAACCGAAAATGTCTTTTATAAAATATTCATCAAAAACGCACTATGTGCAGTAAGATGCGCATAATGCCACTTTAACATTATTATTATATACTATTCATACTTTAATACTATAATCTTAAAGTTTTACTACTCTGCCCATGTCATAAAATGACCAACTGAAGGGCTTAGTTATGCAGAGATTCACTTACAGCATCACCTGACGATGCCAAAATATAACTATACAGTTCTGATTACAACTACATTAATTCTATAAATATATACTTCTTGAAAAAATAAGCCTAACATTACAACTATTAAATTCAATAGGTAATTCTTTCATGATTCACGAGTTGACAAAAGAGACAATATAGCCACATTGACAAAGAAATGACAAAACTCTTTCTACAGAGCAACTTTCAAAATAAAAACATCACATTTGTCGTAATAGGCAGATATGACCAAATTCAACGAGTTTTTTCTCGCAAAATGTTTAATTTATCAGTAACTTAATTTGCTGCTGTTTTTTGATGACAAGTTAATCAACCTGACAGTTTTATTTAGTTCTCCACACTGAAATGACAACTTTCCTACATATATAGAGGGGAAAACTGAGACATTTTTGCTGCATTATCGTTGAGAAAATCTGTCTCATCAGCCGATGGCAATTTAACCTGTTTGCTGACTGGCCTGTTTGAAAATCTTGAAAGTTAGCCAGCTGGGATACAAAAAGATAAACCACTAATTTCAAAAGTTGTTGGTTATCCTTCAACTGTAATTTTGCTTCTAAAGCATGCTAGCTACCAGAAGGATCCCTTCTTGTTCGTTACTGGCAAAATATTAATGGCAGAGGCTCAATTCCAAGAAACTGTTGCAAAAGCATAGATTGCAAAACAAGCTTTGCTCAATCTCAAACAATTCCATTCCATGTCGCATTTGAAGAGTTACATTATTTAAGTTAATTAATTTTTTTTTAAATTAAAGTGTTCTTTAGAAGTATGTTACACGCACAACATTTGCTTGTAGTCTTTCAAACGTAAGTGTATATACTGTTTATACACAACACCAAGAACTTGCTAACTTTTGGCAGTTTTATCATCATTCTGACCTATGATAGCATCCACAAGGAGTGTTGTGATCTGATCAATTTGTTCATCACGCATATCTTTGGCACGTCTAACCCGGGGTGAGGCATCCGGACCTGCACCACGTGTTGGTGAATTCAAGGCAGAATCGGTGAATTCTCCAGTGGGAATACTGATGGACAGTGCCTGTGCTGAGGGTTTACTGACAGTCTTTATCTGTACAGTTGGGGGCTGTGGATCTTCAGATTTTTCAATGTTTTCATCCTCTACCTCTAATTCAGGAGAGGGTACCGGTTCTCTGATTCCTGAATATGTTACGTGCCCTCGTGGCATATCACTGGACATGCTCTGTGGTGGGTACTCTGAAACTTTCTTCTGCTGTGCGGGATTTGGATTCTTCACTGGAGTTGCTATTTGAATATACTCGGCTTCATTCTGCCTGTATCCCGTCATATTTACCAAAGAACTTGTACCAAGTGACCTCTGACTTGACTTAGCAGATTTCAACCCACTCCTTGAACTACGCGCACTCCCAGCTCGACCTTGACTTTGTTTCGGAGTGTACAGCGATTTATTACTATAAATGCTAGGAGGATTTCCTGTAGATTCACTTGACAAAGGTCTCTGGCCATTTGGCACACTTAGAGTTCCTATGATGTCAAGATCAACTTCCTGATATTTTGTACTAAATGTTGGTTGAGACGGTTTAACTTTCGGATGTCTCTGCTCACTACTGCCACTAGAAACTATGCTCACTTTACTAGGACTATACAAACCTTCCTGTCCACGCCCATCAGGCTCTGCTAAACTGAAAGTAACAGAATGTTTTTCACCATCGTCATGGCGGCCATTTTGTTTCTCGTTATTTTTACCATCACAGTTTTGTTTTATCACTTCTTCAACTGTCAAACTTTCAATTTTTTGTTCTTCTTCCTCCGACTTTGAGTCTATTGTAACAACTGTAATTTTATTATCCCTTTCTTTTCCATCTATGCATGGTTTTGTTTTCTTGCGTTGTTTCACTCGGAAACCCTCTTTCTTTCCAGCAAATGACGGACCATTCACTGAGTTGAGGTCATCTGGCAGTAGTTTTGTAAACACAACTGGTCTTGAAGTGCACATGTTCTGCAACAAAGAAAATATTTCTAAGAACAAAGTGCTAACATTACTTTCATACAAGATAAACTATTTAACTTTATTATATAGAAAAGCATGAAATAAAAATTAACTTCGACCAGGGTATGTATAACTGGTCGAAAAGCATTAAATCATTGTTTCAAATCACTAACCCTAAGACGGTTCCTGAAAGTTCACTTTCACCATAAAGTTACATGTATGCACGTCATTTCTAATGAATAGATCAGCAGGTATTATACTGCATGTCAAACTAAACATTGGGCCATAAAAGAGCAGTATCATTCATTTCAGGGTACTATTGAAAGATACAAATACTCCACAGTTATGCATTTTCAGCTGGTAATATTTTCGTTGAAAAGCATTATGCAGTTGTTTTCAGTGTATTAAAGTTGACTGGTACCTGACTGGCTTTATCAGCTGGAGGGCCTCTTGGAGTGAGGATTCTGGCCTCGGAGACTTGAACCTGGTCATCCCAGGAGAGAGGTATCACCATGTTGTCATTCTTTGCCATATTCTCCTTACATTCCTCATCCTCACTTGGTTTTCTGTGAAATACACAAAACTTTAGGATCAACACCGGATGACTGGACAATTATTCAGGTCCAACAGAACTCAGCAGAAATGTCTTAGTGTACATTTAAAAGACATGTGTCACCATTTCAACACTTTTTTATTCTTCCAAAATCCCACTCTCCCAAGGCATGAGTTTCAATTTCAATGACCAGTGAGAAAATAGCATCACCTACCTCGGCTTTTGTCTTCATCAAGAATTGTGTAATTATACTATTGAAACATTGGAACTTTAATTCGTATAACTGTGTAGTTCTTTATTTTATCTCAACCTTTCTGAAGTAGACCTCTTGCACTCTAGCCAAAATTAAAGTATGTAGAAAAAGTGGGATGTCTCAGGTTTGCCTCTCCACTTTCAATACAATCATGTGATAACTCTTTACTCCATCCAGGGTACAATAAAGTCAAGATACAAATGAGATAAAGAGCATAGAACCTTATTCAGTTTTTAAAGTGACCTTCTGCCAAGAAATGTAACTTTTCAAAACCTCGCATCTGTTCTGAATACAAGTCAAGTGGAGGTGTCTGTCTATTTCTTTTCTATGTAAATACTTCACTATTAAACTATAATAATTATACATGTACTTACTGCTTAACCCTTAGCCTGCTAAATTTCTAAAATGGACTGTTCCATCATTCAGTCTGGGCAACACCATTTATTATTCGAAGGGGTGTTCACTGAAAATTTACTAACTGAATAGCGAACAGTGCAGACCATGATCAGCCTGCACGGATGTGCAGGCTGATCTTGGTCTGCACTGGTCGCAAAGGCAAAACCAATCGCCGCCAGCAGGCTAAGGGTTAATTCAGGTGGCTTCCTTTCTTTGCAATGTAGTCAAGACTTCTAATTCTATTTCAAATGTTCATTATAACCTTTAGCCTGTTGACGGCAAGTGATTCTGCCTTTGCGACCAGCGCAGACCAAGATCAGCCTGCACTGTTGGCTATTCAGTCAGTAAATTTTCATTGAACACCCCTTTGAATAATAAATGGTACTGCCAAAATTCAATGATGGACCAGTCCATTTTAGAAATTTAGCAGGCTAAAGGTTAAAATCAATGTGCATTGTGTAACATTCAAAATAAACATAAAACTTACACGTAACTATCTTCTTTGCTCCATTTTTTCACTTTCAAATCAAGGGATTGTAAACTTCCATTGA
This sequence comes from Mercenaria mercenaria, assembly GCF_021730395.1. NCBI lineage: Eukaryota > Metazoa > Mollusca > Bivalvia > Venerida > Veneridae > Mercenaria > Mercenaria mercenaria. The sequence continues at coordinate 63,827,973 of NC_069363.1, read as the reverse complement.
TACCAATCCTGATTTTGTCCCCTTTTTGTAATTGCTGGGCTATACGACTCCCTACACCTCCCTCGACATTGTAATAATCGCCCGCAGTCTCCAAATCTGTCAACGAAAGAAAAGTTGCCGTATATTGTGACGGTCTTCTTTTCATTTTCAATTAAAACTGCTTACAGTTGTAAAAAATTTCTTTCAATTAAATTTTACAACAGCTTACAAAAAAGTAATTAATTGATTATCTTGCATGAAAGTACATCCATTTTAAATTGTTTAATTTGTTTGCCTAACAAATTTTATCAATTCATAGCAAACATTTTAACAACAGGTACAGTAGAATAGCATCTGTCATTAATGACGACAGTTAAATTTCGGATTATTGATATTTCAAGTGATTATAAAAATTATGATATGTAAAAACGCTACTTTTGGAACCGTTTACCACAAAAGAAGATAAAACGTTTGACAAGAAATCTATGCTTTATCTAGATATATTCAATTTCAATATATTGTAAAAATGATATTGTGAAACATAAAGGACGGCATGTCATACAACATTCATCTTTTCTCTTTTTCTCCATTAGATTTTAACGCCGACTTTCAATAGATAAAAAAAAATCTTAAACCCTGATATTGATTTACACAATACACGAACTGCGGTATCATTTACTCTAGTGACACATGTCATCATTGTTACCTGAACAAGAGAACTTCACAGTCCAAGATAGCTCCTCTGCAATAAGTGTACTTTATTACATTTAAAAATTTGAAAAAGCGGAAAGTCCTAATAATGCCTGCTTTCAATGGGCAACATCTGCTATTTCTAATTGATTCACCTGACTGAGCACTGTAAATTTAGCATGACCAATTATAAACATCCCCAAAAAACCGAAACAGAACTGACACTAACAGTCCCTAGACATAATATCCCTCAGTACCAAATGATTCATGCAAGAGTCAGTTATTTTCACACTTTGTTGCTCGGGGGACTGAACTCTTTGTTCCTTACATGCTTTCACCATATTAATTAATGATATAACTGCATTTATGAGAACCAAAATATTAAAATTCTATGAAGTAATTGACATTATCGTATACCATGATAATACCTATTTGAATAAAGCTCTGATGGTGGAGGAAGACCCCCAGCTGCCCCTTTAGGCATTGTTTTAGGTATAGGCAGGCACACAGGTAGAACCACAAAACTTCTGTAAGTTAGCTGGATGCCTTCCTCACATGTAGAACTCTATGCCCCAAGCAAGATTTGTCCCACATCAGTAAGGGGCAAGTAATCTGAAGTCAACAACCTTAATCACTAAGCCAGAGAGGTCCCAGTTATTCTCAAGAAAGCAGATAAAGCTATCAGTAACATCCTAGCATGCAGGTTAAAACATCATCCCATGCAAACTAAAAGCAATTAAAATGTCTACCACCACAGCAATTTAAATGAAGTAAAAAAACCAGTCCCTCTGGGACACAAGCAAATGAGCAAGGTACTCGAAGAATAGATAACAGAAGAAGAAATGGCTGGTGACCAAGACAATGGTTTGCTCACATGAAAGAACTCCACACCCCAAGTGAGGTTTCAAACCCACAGTAGCAAGGGGCAAGCGATTCAGTCAGTAACTTCAACCACTTAGCCATGGAGGACTTGAATCACTTAATCAGGCTTGGATAAACAAGGGTGTGTGGTTGAGCACTGTTTCACTGTGTTATTGCATAAAATAAAAATCTACTTTTTCAAAAAGAAATTGAGCCATGCCATGAGAAAATCAACATAGTGGGTTTGCGACCAGCATGGATCGCTAACAGTTTCTTTAATTGCAATAGGATCTGAAAGCGAACAGCATGGATCCTGAGCAGACTGTGCGGATGTGCAGGCTGGTCTGGATCTATGCTGGTCGCTAACCCACTATGTTGGTTTTTTCATGGCGTGGCTCAATTATAGTATTACACAAGAAAGAGATTTTTAAGTAAAGAATTACCTTATGATCCACATAGTTTTATTAAGGAAATATTGACACTTTTTTTTCATGAATGATTGAGGTCAAAAAAAGTTTTAAAACAATAAAGTTAATTACTTCAAAACAGGGTACTTGAGGTATTTCACGTTCATACTTTGAGACCTTTAGCATGATACTTCCAAACCCTAGAAACTGCTGGTAAAGGACGAGTTGAAAATGGCCATTACTTATAGTCAAAACATGCCCAAACTGTTTATTTATAGAAATACAACACATTTAACTAGCATAAATCTGCAGTATCATAAATCAAAAGGTGGACAGGAGACAGACTGATGTGAGCCATGCCATGGGAAAACCAACATAGTGGGTTTGCGACCAGCATGGATCCAGACCAGCCTGCGCATCCGCGCAGTCTGGTTAGGATCCATGCTGTTCGCTAACGGTTTCTCTAATTACAATAGGCTTTGAAAGCGAACAGCATGGATCCTGACCATACTGCGTGGATGCGCAGGCTGGTCTGGATCCATGCTGGTCGCAAACCCACTATGTTGGTTTTCTCATGGTACGGCTCATGTATTTTATCACTGGCCATCCACTACAAAGAATCACATATACAATACATCATTTAGTACCCCAATTGGCTGCATATGTTCGTTAAATGCTGCCTTTGAACTTATTTGTCATAACAAGGGCACTATATAAATCTGGTATAATACAAAACATCTGAAACTAATACTGATATGCGAGGCACAGAAGTTGTTTTACTGATGTCCAAAAATTTCTAAGTCAAAATTTCTACATTGCCGCTAGTTACTGGTATCGCATTTATCTCAAACAACTCTACTGTTATTTTTTCTTATGTAACTTTACTGTTCAGAATAATGTTAAATGTTATAAAATACTTCATAATTTACACTGTAAATGCTTTTTTTTAAAGGATTACTATCCAAGTCTATTGTTTCTTTGTCTGTTTTGGGTTTAACGCCGTTTTTCAACAGTATTTCAGTTAGGGCGGGCAGTTGACCCAGTAACCAGTGTTCCTGGATTCTGTACCAGTACAAACCTGTTCTCTGTAAGTAATGCCAACTTCCTCATATCTATCAAAGGTGGAGGATGAATGATTTCAGACACAGTGTCTTTTAAAAAAAAATAGTTACAGAGAACATACACCTAGCCTGGGGATTGATTACTCACAACCCCTGAATTCATAGATCTGCCCTCTCCCTACTGATTAAAGTGGGCAGGCTCGAAGTCTATTTAATTAACAATAAAAGCAAGAAGATAAAAACGGTAATAATAGCATCAAAACATACGTTGATCAAAACATACTGAAAACTATTGCTATAAAAAAAACATATTTCCACCAAAAATTCTACTGTTAGTTCTTTCAAAGAAAATATTAAAGCTAATCCCATTTTAATTTTTTTTTTAATAATTGTGTAATTCCTGTCCACCCTGAATTAAGAAGCAACTCTGTTATAACAGTTAAGAGCATGATGAAATGTGGTACAACCTTCCGTTTCAGAGTCGCTACTCTCCTCCGAGTCATCCAGAAATGATTCAAGCACATGCTCTGCGTTATATTCAATAATAGTAAAGCATATTGTCTGATGTGAAAATCATGCAATAATTAGCATTAAACACTGATGTAAAAATTAAAATTATTTTGTAATACAAAAGAAAAGAAGAAACAAGACATCACATATTGTGTGACACAGGTCCCCTGAAAATGCTTGATAAGTTGATAGAATAAAATATAAAGTCAAGAAATATGCATATGTATATTTCATGTTGATGATGTTAACCAAGTTCCATTTGAATAGAATGGAAAGAGCAAAAGTTGACTTGAGTACACCAGGTACAGACGTGAATTTAATACTGTAAAGGCCATAAAAACAAGACAACACAAAAAATAATAATCGGACATGAATGTCTTGAAAGTATTTTTAAGCCCACTTCAAGTTGATGATGTATACCAAGTTCCATTTGTTCAGTACACAAGAAATGTGACAGACAAATGGACAGATAAAATGATGGGCAGACAGACAGCTCGAACTATAATTATACCTTCCAGGTCTTCAACAGTGGAGGCATAAAAAATCAAAAAGTGAAATTATATATAAAATCAAAATGTACAAAATGTAAGCCGACTATTCAAACATTGCAAGACAGTCTCTGGAAGGATAAATGTTTTGATCATGATTAAATGGCCTTGTAAATAAGTAAGTTGTTCTCTTCAACACTACCATCACATATCAATTACTCTTATTGAGATAAAAGCCCACTTTATGTTTAATTTACACAATCCTATTTGTTTTGATTACTCTGTGAAAGGGTGTGGGATAAAAAAACTCCAGTTTTTTCTGTTTGATCAATTTTTACAACCAAATGGTTACCACACATGGTGTGATGTTGCTAACATTTTGGGGCAATTAAAGCAAGAAAAAAACTGACATAAAAAGCTTGAAGCACCCAAACATATCTGAAACATTTTGAAAACACTTAAATGAATTTAACAAACAATCATAAGGGCGTATATAATAAACACTGAACAATATTTTAAAACTCTTAAATGTAGTAATATCCAGTTTTTAACCATTATCATGCTGGACATAACTGATTCTGCCTTTGCAACCAGTGTAGATCATGATCTGCACTGTTAGCCAGTCAGTCAGTATCTTTTGGTAAGCACCCCTTTTAACAGTTAATAGCACTGTCTAAATTGAAAGATGGACAAGTTCATTATAGAAATTTAGCAGAAAGTTTTTTTCAGTTATTAAGGGCTTGCAATGTTCAACATCTGTTTTACAGCAAAAGCAAAAAGTTGGCAAATATGCATAGTAAGCGCGGAATTAACAGCAAACAACAACAACAACAATCATGCAAAACAGCTTTCACACGTAGCAAATTTCTATAAATTGTATACCTTTCCTTTGAATTTTTTTGAAGAAGAAGAAGAAATATGTAAAGAGCTCTGTGAAATGTGATGGCAGTGTTAAAAGAATAGGCTGTGGATAGAACAAAAAAAATGGAATCACAACTTGCTTAAAATCTCACCTGCGAAAGCATCAACTATTCCCTGTGACTGTTCCGTCTGTGATCCACTAAATGTCAACCAGGAGTCTACACTTGGCACACCTGGAGGTTTCTTCCCACGTTGGTATGTACCGGTGTTCAAATCGTGATTTTCCGGGTCCCAGTGTTTATGTATTTTGTCAGTAAGACTGCGATATGATCTCCGTGTTTCTATCAACTCACGATCGGAATGTACTACCATAAAACTGTCATGGACTGTCTTATTGTTCTTTATTTGACCTGAAATGTAACACAACTTCCTACAAAACAACTTTGAGAACACATTTCTATCTCTATCTTTGTGAATGCTGAGAGCGAAGCTTGAACTGCTTATCAAATCCTTTTCTACAAGATATTCATCCATTATGGTAAAAATATTATGGAATCAAAAAACTAATGTCGCAAATAAAACGTTATTACACTGTTAAATCATCATTCTTTTTAATTTTTAAGTCAATCAAAAAAACAAAAAAACTTGAACTTGAAAATTCCCATTTATTTTACTTTTAAAGTTAGAAATCACTGAGGTAATGTCCTAACAATATAGCCTTTCTGACTGAAACAACAAAATTTAATTTCGACAAAATTACATCCGATTTTGCAGCATTGCATATGAAAAATATACAGACTTATGGGAAAATATGCAAAATATCTACCTGTAGTTTTTGGTCTTTTGTTTGAAGTGTTTGTTCTTGTGCTTGTGTGATCGGAAGGTCTCTGCGAGAGTGAGGTTAATGGCCGACCTTGAACTTCCACTGAAAGTTATATAATAAAAGGTTTAAATATTTAAAGTAATATGTAGTGAAGGTATGTTTGCTATATGGTTGATCAATAACAATGAATTAGTGACTTCAAGTTGTTTGCAACCACCTTAAAAGGAGACACCCCTCCTGTTCTGCTTTTTTCTTTTAATTCGAAAATAACATGACAATTCTGATACAATAATGAAGATCTGGAGGCAGGCCCCTTCAATGTCCATTGCAATACACGTTTTTATTACAGAATATAACAAAATACACAGGGCCAGTTGAGTTCAGCTGAAAAACTCTAGGGTAGGATCGCTGTCATGTTAATATAACCTATAAAATTACAGACCAATCACAGTCTTGACCCTGGCAATAAGTAAATCTACTTTTGCCCTGCTCGTTTTGAGTGACCATTATAAGCTGGGAACCAGTCAACCCCACCTCGTAGAAGATTTTCTTCTATCGAGGGACTCAAGTTACCCTAGTCTGAAAGCAGAACTTGCGCATGATCTTACTGTACATTTAGTAGGGTTCTAGATTAAATTCTAATATATTAAAAGTGAAAATGCACCGTCAGTTTGTAGACAAAATGAATCATAAAAGTACATACCTGATTTGAGATTATTTTCCTTGTTTTGGCTGTTATTGTCATTGGTGGCATTTTTCCTTGGCGTCTTAGATCTCCTGGGTGGAGCTGATGCTATATTTCTGCATAAAGTGAAATATTTGTTTGAAATATAAAATTTCCATTCTTTCTTACAATATGACTAAAACTTCCAATAAAAGCAAATTACTAAAACATTTAGATATATGTTTGTCAAATACCATTACCGGGAACTTTGGGAACGGCACTGTCTTAGCTAAAATACTCTCTCCCTGCTCTTACAAAGATAAATGGGGAAATTCTTATTAAAAGGCTACTTGAAATTGGCTGCCAACTCAAACAATAAAACACTTACTGCAGCTAATGATACGTCTTTAATGATTCATTATTTACTCTTTAACGCTTTGTTCAAGTAAATACTTCTTTTTCAAACTTCAATCATATGCTAATACTGAATATTTGGTCTTCACTGACTAGGAGAAGTCAAATAAAACAGAAATAAACCATTTATGGCCAAAACTGTACTTTCAAATAAATTGTGTTTATTGTCTAACAGCTGCCTAAAAAAGTAGCATTTGGGAACAATGAAGAACATAAATCAATCAATGATTTGAACAACACTTGAAACAGAAACCTTGGTCTTTTTAATTGTGATTTACATCGTGGTATAACTGATTTATTTCATGAACATGCAATTTCCTGTCTGTCCTACTGGACTTTTTTCCTTGGTTGATTTTTGAAAAATACAATTATTATTACATACTTTTCATCATTTTTCAAGTTCTATGTATGACAGTCCAAAGCATGGTTATTTGATTATGACAATGCAAAATCAGGATCAGGTAAAGGTGTAAATTAATGTACATTTTAAGAGCCATTCATAACAAAGGCATTGTATTTATTACTAACCTTGCTTTTGAGTATATTTTGTGTATGAGCGCATGTTGTTCACTGATGATATCAGCAGACGATTTCGGTCTGTATGTCCGTGTACCACTAACGTCTATGTCGACTGTGCGGCATGACAACACGGGCTGTGTGGGTGTGTATCTGTGCTTTGTCTCTATGTCACCAAGTGGACGCTTCTGTAATATGAACAGAACTAGGATTTATTGCACAAGTTAATTGCACAATTTCTTAACTTAAATATAGTGACTAAATATAAAAGATATATCAAAAGACCTGAGTTTTTATTCACATTCTGTTACGAGATGTAGACAAAATCTAACAAAAATCAAAATCCTGAGAAGACCATGATTCAATGGTTGACTGAAAGTATCACCAGCAGCATTTTTCAAAAGAGCCAAGTTTTCTGCTTACACACTTGTTTGGTTGCTATTATTCAAAATCAAATAAAACAACAGTAAAACATTGACCACTCAAAGTGGAAAGGGAATGGGTATAATGCTCTAGGTTTTGAGGGTTTCCAGCAGTCCAAACAGAAAATAAAGATAAAACAGCCAAGGACCACAAAAATTGCTCAAGTCTGCCTAGTGCTTGAGCTATCAATACTCCAGTAGTGTTTCGTCATAGTTAAAATCTTCAACATTTGTGTTCTTTGAAACAGAAAAAAATACATTCTTTCTGTAACTATGATCCCTATTTCCTTATACTGAGAGACACAACAGGCCTATATGCACAGATCACTGGGAAAAAATGTGAAAGTTTTTTTCAAAACATATTTTACTCTTTAAACATTATACCAAATGGTTCTATTTCTCACTTGCTAAAACTTCCAACCTAATCAGTCTTTAGAAAAGTTTAACAAACTAATTTTATTCACAAACATTCACATATTTTTTTTTCACAAGAATTTATCACAATGACAAGCTAATTAATAAAAAAAAATTAAATATTCCAGTGTAATACCAGTTTTCACGCACCAGATATTCAAAAATATTTAGTAGCGCAATGACGTTCTCCGATAAAATCAGCGTGATAAAATCATGCAAATCATTTTAAATAATCAAAAATTTATCGTTTACAAATTAAAGTAAATAGTAGTTTATAGAGCAAGATTATGGTTGATAATATTTAAGTGTGTTGATACCCAACAACCTTAAAGCAATCAAAGATCAAACAATCACCTTAATTCTTAAATAAATGTAACAAAATCGTTTTTGAAAAGGTATTTTTTAACAAGTTAATTTAAAAAAGAATCCAAGGTTTTATAACCAATTTATATAAAGAGCCTAAATGGAATCATAAATATGTACTTCCTTTCACTGGGAACATGAACTTTTTTTGGACAAATAAATTCTTTGAAAGAAAAATTTGCAACAGTTATTTGTACCTCACATCTGTTTAAACTGCTATTAACACATTGTGTAGTGTTTCGTCATAGTTAAAATCTTCAACATTTGTGTTCTTTGAAACAGAAAAAAATACATTCTTTCTGTAACTATGATCCCTGTTTCCTTAGGCTCTTGAAAGAGACTTGTTGGATTCATACATTGAATACAGCCTGGCCTCATGGCATGAATGCTAAAATATTATTTTAGTCTTTCATTTTTTCCCACAGATTCTTCCTAATGTATTTTTGCATATAAGTTAGTTTTCCTTGCCTGTATTAATATTATTTTTGCTTTGCAATTTTTGCAGGGAATAAGTATCTATTTTTGATCCTATACTATATGTGAATATTACGCCAAAATGGGTAACGTCTTTTGACGTCGTCATTGACGTCATACTTTCCTGTGACGTCATACTATTTTGTTATTATACTCTGATGAAGTCCAATGGACGAAACATGTTAGTTTTGAAGTAAAAAGTATATTTCTGGAGTTAGTTCTTCGCTTTATCTATTTCTTATTAACACATTGATAAAATTTAAATAAATATATTTACATGGTACCATTATACCACTTGATAAATTTTTTACCCATAGTGAACCAGCTAATTAGTTTCTACGAAAAAAAACCACACACACATTACTTTAGATTTAAAAAACAGCAAAAAAAAGGTTATTTTTCTTTTTCAATGTGATTACTCAGCTGACTTGCAAAAGGTCACAGTGCCCATATGTGCTTGAAATATCTTTAGGTGTAAGGACACTGTTAAAGCCAGTATGTCCTAAGAAAGTTTAAAGCCTGAATAGAGACTGTAAAGTGGTATCCATTTTACAGAGCTCTCGTCTACTTTCAAGTTAACAGATATCAAGCAACATGAAAGAACATTTACAACTACTGGAGAACTGCTGTAATATTTTTACCTCCGATACATTATAAAATTTTAACAGAAAAAATTTGCTAAAATGCTTCTTAAAAAAGGACAAACAACATCATCCCTGAATCAATCCCTTTTTTTATTCTGATAAACTATAAAATTAACTGTTACTTGATAAAAAAATTTTCGTAAAATACACAACTGAAACAAACCTTGACTATAAGCCAAACATTTACAATTCCAAAATTCCTTCAATTATCAGGCAAAATATTTAAAAACATTCAAAGAGATACCACAATAATATTTGTACAACCGTTTTCCCCTGATGAGTGTTTCATTAAATGTTAAGAATATACTTTGAAGTGAAGTATGTTAAACAACTATAAATCAGTTGGATTCAATTGTGAGATATTAATCTGCCAAAATATTGGCTTTTCCTTTTGGATACCTAATTCTTCAACTACATGCCCTCTCTTCATTTGAATGTAAAAGAATATTTAAATTTAGTCAATTTATCTTTTTGGATTAAATTTGGATTAAACTGAGCATAGATTGTGTCTAAATTAAACCTTTTTTCCTTGATTTATTAAAAGGAACAGCTTAGTTTAACACTCTTTACATTAGCAAAATTAATGAAAAAAGAATTTAATGTTTTACCAGCTTTGCAAGCCTGATTAATGAAAACCCATAAAACATTTATTGTTTCACCTTCAATTATCTTCTTGAATGAAATATCTGTATCTTCTCTCACCATTTAATAGCCTACAACTGCAGACTCTCAGAGTCTTGCCTGTGAATCTAGGATCTCGCTGCCTAGCCTGTGAGTCAAATCTCTCACTGTCTAGCCTGGGAGTCCAATCTCTCACTGTCTAGCCTGGGAGTCAAATCTCTCACTGTGTAGATGTGAGTGCAGGCTCTTACTACCTAGCCTGTGAATGAAGACTCACTGTCTATCCTTTGTGTCCAGGCTCTCACTGTCTTGCCTGTGAGTCAAGACTCCCAATGATTAACCTGTGAATGCAAGCCCTCATTGTCAATCAATATAGAGTCAAAGCTTGCACTATTTAGCCTATGAACAGAGGCTCTCCCTGTTTAGCTTGTGAACCCATGCAGGCTCTCACAATCTAGCTTGTGAATCCAGGCCCTCACTATCCAGCCTGTGAATTCACTGTTTAGCCTTTCAATCCAGGCTCTCACTATCTAACTTGTGAATCCAGGCTCTCAATATCTAGCTTTTGAATGAAAGCTCTGAATGTTTAGCCTGTGAATCCAGGCTCTCACTATCTAGCTTGTGAATGAAAGCTCTGAATGTTTAGCCTGTAAATCCAGGCTCTTACTATCTAGCTTGTGAATGAAAGCTCTGACTGTTTAGCCTGTGAATCCAGGCTCTCACTATCTAGCTTGTGAATGAAAGCTCTGACTGTTTAGCCTGTGAATCCAGGCTCTCACTATCTAGCTTGTGAATGAAAGCTCTGAATGTTTAGCCTGTAAATCCAGGATCTTACTATCTAGCTTGTGAATGAAAGCTCTCACTGTTTAGCCTGTGAATCCAGGCTCTCACTATCTAACTTGCAAATCCAAGTGCTCACTATCTAGCCTGTGAATGAAGGATCTCTCTGTTTAGCCTGTGAATGAATGATCTCACTATTAAGCCTGTGAATCCAGGCTTTCACTATTTAGCCTGTGAATGAAGGATCTCTCTGTTTATCCTGTGAATGAATGATCCCACTATTAAGCCTGTGAATCCAGGCTTTCACTACCTAGCATGTGAATGAAGGATATCTCTGTTTAGCCTGTGAATGAATGATCTCACTATTAAGCCTGTGAATCCAGGCTCTCACTATCTAGCTTGCAAATCCAAGTGCTCACTATCTAGCCTGTGAATGAAGGGTCTCTCTGTTTAGCCTGTGAATGAATGATCTCACTATTAAGCCTGTGAATCCAGGCTTTCACTATTTAGCCTGTGAATGAAGGATCTCTCTGTTTATCCTGTGAATGAATGATCCCACTATTAAGCCTGTGAATCCAGGCTTTCACTACCTAGCATGTGAATGAAGGATATCTCTGTTTAGCCTGTGAATGAATGATCTCACTATTAAGCCTGTGAATCCAGGCTCTCACTATCTAGCTTGCAAATCCAAGTCTCACTGATTACCTGTGAATGAAGGTCTCCTGTTTAGCCTGTGAATGAATGATCTCACTATTAAGCCTGTGAATCCAGGCTTTCACTACCTAGCCGTGAATGAAGGATCTCTCTGTTTATCCTGTGAACGAATGATCTCACTATTAAGCCTGTGAATCCAGGCTTTCACTACCTAGCCTGTGAATGAAGGATCTCTCTGTTTATCCTGTGAACGAATGATCTCACTATTAAGCCTGTGAATCCAGGCTTTCACTATCTAGCCTGTGAATGAAGGATCTCTCTGTTTATCCTGTGAATCCAGGTTCTCACTGTATAGCATGTAAATGAATGATCTCACTGTTTAGCTTGTAAATCCAGGTTCTCACTATCTAGCCAGGGAATGAAGGATCTCTCTGTTTATCCTGTGAATCCAGGTTCTCACTGTATAGCATGTAAATGAATGATCTCACTGTTTAGCTTGTAAATCCAGGTTCTCACTATCTAGCCAGGGAATGAAGGATCTCTCTGTTTATCCTGTGAATCCAGGTTCTCACTTTATAGCATGTAAATGAATGATCTCACTGTTTAGCTTGTAAATCCAGGTCCTTACTATCTAGCCAGGGAATGAAGGATCTCTCTGTTTAGCATGTGAACCCAGGCTATTACTATCTAGCCTGTGAATGAAAGATCTCTGTTTAGCCTGTGAATCCAGGCTCTCGCTGTATAGTCTGTGAATGAAGGTTCTCACTATCTAGTCTGTGAGTCAATGCTCTCACTGTCTAGCTTGTGATTCAAGGCTTTCACTGTCTAGCTTGTGATTCAAGGCTCTCACTGTTAGCATGTAAATGCAGGATCTCACTGTCTTGCATGTGGATGCAGGCTCTCACTATCTAGCTTGTGAATCCAGACTCTTACTATCTAGCCTGTTAATCAGTTCAGGAACAAGTACTTCGATCTTCTCAGACATATTTCCAGAAATACTATTTTACAAATAAAACATTTTTTTCAAGCACATTTACATAAACTTTTTACTAAGAGTTGGTCCACTGATCGAGTCTGTTCCAGTAACAGAATATAGCAACACCCTCTATTCTAACACTACCAGCAAATAACCTACATACATGTAGAGCAAAATCTATCTCGAGTTATTCTGCAATAAACCACTTGCGTGCAATGACGTCATCCAATCCAGGTGCGTAGCACGGTTGTAAAAAGTAGTTACCAATTTATCTAACACTGTTGATACTAGTATGTCATGTTAGAATCGAAATAATAAGTTCCCAAGTGTGATTTATCCTAGAATAACCCGAGTTTTTCGTTCTTATGCAAAACAATATATTCTCATGCATAAGAACTCAAAACTCTGGTTATTCTACGATAAACCACGTTTGGGGACTTATTATTTCTTAAATAACTTAATAATTTCAAGACACATGATATTTTATCAAACCTTACCTGACCACTGTCTCAACTTTTTAGCTGAACTACAAAAAGGTTAAGCCTACCAATAAATTATTCTGCACATAAAAAACAATTATAATGTAATACTTTCACCAAAAAAAAGTTTGCAAAGTGCCAGCTCAGAAAGAAAAACACTGTGCATAAACTGACATTGTTCCACACATAGTATGTCACAAAATGACTTAAAAATCACTCAGGATTGGAAATCAATCAGATAAAAAAAGATAAGCAGTTCATAAAGCACTTGATAAAGACAATTGTAATTGATAACAATACAGAGTCAGGCCAGCTAAGTGATCTCAAAAGAACAATCTTCTCACTGCTATCTATGTTGGCTCATTTTGTCAATAGTTAATGATAACAGAGTAAATGGGTCAGGTCATTGTTTTAACCAAGATGCTATTGACATTAATCTAGAATAGGAAGAACAAAAAAAACAAGAGGGACATGAAGATCCTAAAGTCCCTCTTCAGTGCGATTCAAGAGGAAACATCGGAACAAACACAAATGTCATGCAAGAAAACATCTGACCAAGTTTGGTGAGCATCAAGGGATTCATGAGAAGACGCTCTATTTCTACCCCTGGCTGCCCCTAAGTGCAATCAATAGGAACCATTTTCACAAATTACGGAAATAAGAGAAATGCCTATCAAAGGATGCTTCTGACCACGACTGGTAAGCATCCATCAAGCAGTTCGTGACTTTTAAGGTTTCTTTTTTTAAAGCTCTTTTTTAAGTTAAAATCACCTGCGGAACTTTGAACCATCACTAGAGGTTAGGTCCTCTTACCAGACGGATGCTGAATAGTAACAAAGTGCCCTAACTCTAGGAATCAGATCTTTACATTATTACAAAGATGTACATATCATGTGTGATCAACGATAAAACTAAAGAGTAAGCCAGTTCTGAGAAATAATGACTGAGAAGTTCACCAAACAGTATTTCCTTGATGGATACATGTAAATCTATCACATTTTAACAAGAGCACTGCAATGTGGAGCAATATACACCCAAAGGTATGACCTTTGACCTCTAAGTGTGACCCTGACCTTGTATCTAGCCATCCAGAATATGTGCTCTGCACATCGTCTTGACATGGTGAACATTTGTGTCAAGTTTCTTTGAAATCCTTCAAGGGGTTTTAAAGTAAAACAGCGATGACCTTTGACCCCTAAGTGTGACAATGACCTTGAAGTGAGCCATCCAGAACATGTGCTCTGCAAGTTGTCTCGATGTGGTAAACATTTGTGCCAAGTTTCTTTGAAATCCTTCGAGGGGATCAAGAGTTACAGAGTGGACACAAAACACACTCATATTCCTTTGACCCCAAAATGTGACCTTGACCTTAAAGCAAGCCATCCAGAACAGGTACTCTGCATGTCGTCCTGATGTGGTGAACATTTGTGTCAAGTTTCTCTGAAATCCTTCAAGGGGTTCAAGAGTTACAGAGCGGACATAAAATTGCTAACAGGCAAACAGACAGACAGACAGGACACCAGGGGTATAACATAATAAGTCCCTTGGGGCATATAAAAAGCAAAAAAGGCACCTAGAAAAATTTCAAATCCTAGTGCAGGTTTTTCATTAAGTTAAGGGCCGAGAGTTGAAAGGGCAGGGTCCCAAGATTTCCCCATACTATAGTGGTTGCTTCCAAAAAAAAAGTTCTAATTGGAAGGACCACCAGATCCCTATCTTGTAATTCTGCAACTTCCACCTTCTACTTAAATAACTAATGAAACTCCTGCTATAGGCAGGACATGACTGAAATTTCACAGCTCCGTCAAAGAGAGAAAATGAAAAATGCATTCATAATACAGTGCAACTGAGTGTACAATTTTACCTGACCAGCTTGGCTTTTAAATTCAACATTAGATTGCTGCAAAAATTGTATCAAATCAATATTGAGAGAATATAAATCATATCACTAGGAAACAATTAAGTACATTAATGTTCTTTCAATATCCTCTAAGTTAATCAATTCTGTAAACCCAACAACAATTAAAATTTATTGAGCGGTAGCCTACTCGTAAAACAGAAATTAATTAATATTTTTTACACTGACGATCCTTTTAAAAACTTTGCGTGAAGACAAAAAATGTGGGTTTTGTTTTTAAGTTTTAGTACTGTCTAGACATTATCATAATGATTGTACTTTACCAGATCATGAGGCAGAGAACAGAGCTAGAAGGGGACTTTCATTTTAACAAAGTGGACAAAATTTCAAATTGCCTTTCTGCTTACCTTTGCATGTTTCTTGAGCACCAAGTTGGCATGAAGGTCCACATAATCCAAGGCCATTAAATACTTCTGAGCCATTTTAATATTACTACACCAGTTGTCTCCCTTCTTCAATCAGCACTCTCACCTACAGAATACACAAAAAAATATCTAAATAAAATGGAAATACTTAAAGCATATATTTGTTCCTGATTTTACATATCTTAATATCTGAACTCAGGTTTTCTTTGTTAAGTTAACATTATATAAGAAGCTACATGTACATTAATGAACTGAACTATAGAGGGATGAACACATCTCTGTACAGTTTGTTAGACACTACTTTTCTGATCAACAGTCAAACCAAAGAACAGAAGAAGGACTCAGGCAGAAGATACAGACCAGTTTCCCTACGAAAACAAAACAGATTTTGGGAAAAAACTGAGCTATTAATTTTTTCAGTTTCTCAGCTGCCTAAATCAGTTCTGTTAAATTAAACATTGTGCAGGTGCTCAATTTTCCCTTTTAACCCTTAGCCTGCTAAATATCTAAAATGGATTGGTCCATCATTCAATTTGGGTAATACCATTTATTATTCAAAGGGGTGTTCACTGAAAATTTACTAACTGAATAGCGAACAGTGCAGACCATGATCAGACTGCACGGATGTGCAGGCTGATCTTGGTCTGCACTGGTCGCAAAGGCAGAATCACTTGCCGCCAGCAGGCTAAAGGTTAAGAGATTTCTCTTTCAATCAAACTATTTTTTACTGAAATTTCTGTGTTAAATATTTTAACATTTTTAAAGTCACACAGAGCTAAGGTCATACTGATATCCAGAAACATGTGCATACATTTGATAGATATAAAGATTATAAGCAAAGAAATCTATTTAAGTAGAAAACTCTGCTTGATACCTTTTTATCATGAATCATAACTGAAAGTAAACAGCCCAAGGTGAGTAATGTTAGAAAGTGCCACACGCAGAGCTTTCAATTGTGTTCTTTTTGTGGTTTACATGGCAGCCTATTACAGAGTGTTTAGCACCCTAATATATAA
Organism: Mercenaria mercenaria; assembly: GCF_021730395.1. Lineage (NCBI taxonomy): Eukaryota > Metazoa > Mollusca > Bivalvia > Venerida > Veneridae > Mercenaria > Mercenaria mercenaria. Next base: position 63,811,573 of record NC_069363.1, on the reverse strand, counting down.
ATCCCGCACGATAACTCAAACGCTAACATGTTTGATAATTATGATTTTTCTTCTGAATCATTAAAATGTTTCAATACAGAAAATATTTTTGTATATGATTACAGTATGCAATTAACTTCTATCATTGACAACCTTTTTGATGCATGAGAACCGTAACAATCAAACAATAATATAAACATGCTGTCATTTAAATTATTTTGCTGGAGTAGTAAAAGTACAGGACAATCAGTGACAGAAACGATATCAATATATTCTTGATATATGTGCATTGATTGCTTTTGTTTCAATACTTTGCACATCTCATACTACATTGACAGAAAATAAATGGTCACCAGTGACAGCCTTATATGGCATATTATCTGGGTAATAATTCCTCTTTCACCTCTGGCTCAATTGTGGGAGGTAATGATATGAACTAGTGACATAATTTTTGACCCAAGATGACCCAATTTTAAGAGTGACAGATTTCATAAAGACAAGCCTGACCAGTTTCTCTTCCAGAGTGTTGATACAGACCTACATTAAAGTGGGCTAGTTTTCGACCCAAGATGGCTTAGGTCCAAACCTGACATAGATTTTCTGGAGGAAAACATTTTGAGTGAGTCTCATTATGGTCAGACCAAAATTTTGACCAGCAGGGAGTCAACTGTTAAATTACAAATGACAACAAACACCCTACAGATCATGTTGGCTCACTGTAATATTAAGCACCTTGTACTCAGTTGAGCTAAAAGGTAAACTATATCCTTTCCGCAGCCTTAACGTACTAATACGTATTAGCCTGATGGCCCTTTCACGCTTCCGTAGAAACAACATTTATTACACGAAACTTATTTTGAAAATGTTTCTGAAAAAGACTCCACTCGCATACATTTAGACGGGGTGACCCCTGCGCGTGACCCCTGACTATCTACGAATCAAAATGCGGCTTTCGTTTGCAAGTTTAGCATTTCTACTTTCATTTTATTTACTTCCGGAAATAGCTGAAGGTCGAGTGATGTCATTTTCTGTGTTGTCAAAAACATACATATGCTTGGCGAGATTGCATAAATATGTGCTGGCCGTCCTAAGGTTATTAGAGAAATCATTTTTTTATCTAAAAATCAGTGCTTTTTCGACATTTTTTAACACGTCTGTACGAAAACTGACATTTGAGACAAAAATGGCTAAACTAAAATGCATTTTAGGAAATCTGTATATCCTTTCCGCAGCCTTAACGTACTAATACGTATTAGTGTCTGATGGCCCTTTCACGCTTCCGTAAAAACAACATTTATTACACGAAACTTATTTTGAAAATATTTCTGAAATGTCTAGGTCTGCAGCTCTCAAATACGGTTATATCTTACATCTGAGGCATATACTGACACTCTCAGACAACATCAAAAATGACATTTTGAGCGATTTGATGATGTTCCAAAATTATCAATGTACCCTTGGTCCGTTACGTACCCCTGTGGGATTTGTGTTTATCCAGAGATCAAATATTTTTTCATAGATTAAAAGTTGACATGCTGTACTAAAGCCCAGGTAATTTCAATTCGTAATAAAGTGCTGAAAATTGGCTCCCCAATAGCAAAAAAAAAAAAAAAAAAAAAAAAAAAGTCCACATGCATACATTTAGACGGGGTGACCCCTGACTATCTACGAATCAAAATTCGGCTTTCATTTGCAAGTTTAGCATTTCTACTTTCATTTTATTTACTTCCGGAAATAGCTGAAGGTCGAGTGACGTCATTTTCTGTGTTGTCAAAAACATACATTATGCCTGGCGAGATTGCATAAATACTGTATGTGCTGGCCGTCCTAAGGTTATATTCAAATCAATAGCATGTCCATATAATATTTCTTTACATAGTTCCAATATTAAAATGTTGGTTTTTCCCCCCAATAAAGCTACTTCAAGTAAAAGGAGGCATTCCGAAGGACAAAAAATATGTTTTCCCCTATTCTGAGCTAAGAATAGACTGGCATCAGTCATTAGAGTCACTAAATCACATAAAATAAATCCTCTCTAATAGCATTTTCTGAAAAAATTTACAATATCTCTTACCTCCAACTCTTAACTGAGATAAGCCACAGTAAAGGAGTGGGGGCACAGAAAGAGGATTTTTGTAATGGGCCTGTTAACACAATTTTTTAAATAGAATGGGAAATGTTTAATCTCAACAGACTGTGTAAGTCTAAGCTAAGAATTCCAAATAATTTGTTAGTTTTGAGAGTTTTTACTGATTTACAACTATTGCAAGCTTTCATGAGTTTTTACATTACTAAAACAGTTATTAAAATGTTGTTCCAAAAATATCCAAAAATTATCTCCTTTTTTAAATAGATTATGGAAAGATTCAATTTTTTTCCCAATTTAATGACATTTCCCCAATTTGGAAAAAGACCTCCCTTCTTTGTTCAATGAAACCACAGATGATGCACAAAGATGAACCCTTCTGATGCTCTTACAAGGAACGATACAGTACTATAGTACTTATTACAGAAAGTGGGTAGGTGTTCACCAAGCTTAAAACTGCACGCATAATAAAATAAAAAAATAATTCCCCTTAAATCAAATTCTATCCAGCCATATCCAAATATAGAAACTCCATTAACAATTGTAAATACCACAGAAAAGTACAAAATTGTACAAATTCACTGTAAATGGATAGAATTGGTTTATCTGAATGTAAAATATTTATTTGATCAGTTGATCGACTCAAAGAGGTTTCTGTCAGCAATATATTATAAGATATTATAAGATTTTGTGTAACGGTTTAATTCCACTCCTGCCAAGACTGATATAATAGAAGACACCTAATCTCATAATCTCGGTATAATTACACACAAATCTCGTTCCTTCAATACTTGTCCTTTAACACTCTTCTCCTATGTGAATTTACTATTTTCTGATCATGTTAAATTTAATTTATGTTGTTTTATATGAATATTAAATTCAACGAATTTAAATCACTGGTATTTGCCCACTGAACTGCAGACAACTTCACAGATGACTTTGTACATTATCAATCCATGCTTAAATGAAACAGAAAGCCAGTGACAACTTACAAATCATGAATTGTCGCCATGGCATGCATACCTTATTTGATTCTGGCAACCAACTGCAATATATATTTCAAGTTTTGTAATACGAGAGCATCAAGATATCTTACAGTGAAGTATACAAAATCACTTAGTCGGAAGATAAAAGATTTCATTGAATTTACTGTGGATCTATGTCTGCATTATAAGACTTTCATTTATTATATTGACATTAGATAAAAGAAGACCTAATGGAAATTGTCATCCACTGATATCTATTATTAATAGCCTCCTCAGGTGACAAGATTCAACACATGCAGAATACTTCACCTACTGTACTGCTTACAATACCAGTACTATATCCTATATATTGCTCAATTTTTTAAATGGACCGGTCCATCACTCAATTTGGGCAATACCATTTATTATCCGAAGGGGTGTTCACTAACAACTTACTGACTGAATAGCAAACAGTGCAGACCATGATCAACCTACATGGATGTGCAGGCTCATCTTGGTCTGCACTGGTCGCAAAGGCAGAATAAGTAAGTAAGTAAGTAAGTAAGTAAGTAACGGCTTATTTTCCAGAGGCTACACATTGGGTTTCCCCATCTACCATGTGGGCCTCAAAATCTAAAATATTAATTATGGCAAGTTTTCTTACCTCATTTTAGTGTGGTATAATAAAGACAAGTTAAGGGGACGCATACTTTGAAATTAGAAAAAAGTGGGTGGGGTATGATAAAATTTACCTGCAAAAAAGTACAAGGTTTTGGTACATGAAATGGATACTGTTTCAACTGTTATAAGTACACAAAGGATTGCTCACTAAAATAAAAATGAGAAAACTGAAACAAGAAAGTTATTGTTGAATTACATAAGACTTCTTGTGTACATTCAAAGTCAACAATTAAGACTTTTTGGTGCGAAAATAATAGTGCTTCACCTTGTCCAAACATTTATCAATGTCCTACAGATTCTAATTTAAAGAAAGAATGTGAAATATGGTCACTGTATTGCTTTTCATTTCGCATATGTAAGCTAAAACACATTATTTAGTTTGTTTACAAAGTAGTGCATAAGAAAAGATACGGTGGTCAAGGAATGCCACATTCCAAAACTAAAAGAGTATATTCCCCTTAATACATTAAACATTTATCGTTACAGAAGTCTAGTGGCTTACAATAAGGGCCTAGAAATGTTGCCATTATTAATTTTTAACTTGGTATTCATGAACTACAATGCACTTAAATATCAAAACACATTTAACAAACTTTTGAAAATGTATTGTCTTAAAAATCCCTAAAATAAGGTATGAAATTTGGTTGAGAGGTCCAATCAATGTGTATATGTGCAAAAGTAACATTCTAATCTTGTTCACAAAAGTTACTAATACACAGCAGGCATGTCAATGATCAAAACTGGACGAATATACAGTTATCCTCACTTTAATGTCATTTATAATTTGTCCTTGAATTCTCCACCATACTTTTCATAATTCTGTTTGCACGAGTTGCACGAGAATGCTGTCATTCACGTAAAAAAATGGGGTCAAATAAGTTGTAAATGCAATATCATCTAAACGTAATTAATGGATTATGCAGTTCAAGATAAACTTTATCTCATAACGTAACGAACATGTATAATGTTGTAACAACAACTTTACTTACACTGATTTAAGTAGCAGTCGGTTTATAAGTGACTATTGATTCATTTTATATTTTGTTATTGTTGTCAAAAAGTATAACGGAAGTGCCTCACAACTGAAGCGGAAACCAGTTTGATGCGCAAAGTAGTCCAATGTAAGTAATATTTTTTGACAAATGTCCACAGAAATTAATAATTTTCTAATATTAAAGACGAATATCTGAATAGGATTCATTATTTGATAAGAAATTATAATCATCGACATGTTTTTTTTTTAAAATCGTACACGTGCTGACACCTAAGTTGTCTCCCGTTGTTTATTAGAGTTACCTTTCGTCCGGCGCAGTAATACATTTGCAGTGAATCGCCGAGAAGTCGTGGGAAAATTAAAAACCATGTAAACAAACTAAAATTAACCACCTTTTCAAGATGAATTTCAAGTGATCGCCATTATGCATTTAACCCGCCTGACCTGTGTAGCATCTTAGACATCTGTTCTAAGGTATTCATTGTGTAGAATGTCATGTTATGCCCTTGCAATGCTAATCCCACTCTGATTTTTTTGTTTACATTTTTTATCAATGAGAAATATGGCGTCCATCCCGAGCTGAACTGACGTGGCGTTAAATTTTTACATGTTTAAGCAAACCTGGTGTGTTAGAAAGAAAATCTCATCCCTTCAACATTATTTGGAACACTGTTATTGTAAAAAACCTGTTTTTTCCTTATACAAAAGCTTAATATTTTGTGTGGAATGTACTTTCACAAAGACCTCTGTTTTCCTATTACATTCATAGTACCACATCCTTATCCACAAAGTACTGAATATTACAGGTGTCCATCAGTATTATATCAGTTTAGGAATATGTTTTTTATTTTCCCACCATCGATTTCTTGAATATGCACCCCTTCCGCATTGCTGTATGAACTGTGAATGTAGCAATATGCGTCCCCTTAAGCATACAAGACTTTTTTATTTTGGGATAAGTGCTGTTTTTCACCAGTGTATCAGTTATGTAATGGCGGGCAGTTAACTTAACCACAGTTCCTGCATTCTGTACCAGTACAAACCTGTCTTTCGCAAGTAACTGCCAACTTTTCCAAGCAAAGCAGAGGTGGTGGAAAAAATAACTTCAGAAACAATGCCTTTTATCACATCATTATGGAAAGCATATGCCTCACCCATGGATTGAACTCCAAACCCTGTGATATTATGATATATAGACCTGTGCTCTCCATACTGAGCTAAACAGACAAAATCTTATGGGTGTCAATGGGAATCACTAGCAGCAAGCAGGTTAAAGGTTCAAATATGTAACAATTGTTTTCTGATGAGTGAAACTGTAGCTAACAAGAGGGGGGAGTAGGAAAGGGGTGGGGGACGCACAATTTAGACAGTAGCATTAACAGTTAAATGGGGCGAATACCAAAAAGATAATGACTGAATGGCGAACAGTTAAATCAGGCAGAATCAACTGTGTCCAGCATGATAAGGGGTAATTTTTCTCCCTTAGTACCTGACCAATACTGGATCATAAAAGTACCCATTTTCTATCAATTTACTAAAGTAGATTTTTATTTTATTGTACCATTCAATCTGAACAAAAGTAAAAATATTTTATATTCATTTAAGATTTAAATTTTCACCTTTTAAATCATAACTTGTACTACATTGTATATAAAATCAATTGAAATAATTCCCATTTCCCATTAAATATCGATTCATGGGGTTCAATAGTGTCTATGAAGTTATTACTTAATCCTTGTTCAAACAGATACCATAGTAAAGTAAATAGTCATGTTTGTCAACTACTGTTGTGGCTGTAGTTAACCAGCTAATGCATGTGTGTACAAATCCATCTTTAAAGTATCAAATTAATTTTACAAAATACTGATTAAAACGAGCAGAAATCTTAACTCCAAATCTATTCAAAACTGAAGCCATGAATAATTTGAACAATTGCTTGTCATAGAGAAGAGTGTTTTTGTTACATAACACTCCTTGACAGTGGAAATATTACCCATAGCAGCAAACAGTTGTGGTCAACATAGAATATATCACTATCGATATAAGAGTTTATGTAAGCAGTATGTTTACTTTCCATAAGACATCAATAATTCATTAACAGCTTTCAGAATTTCTGAGACATCCAAATTCAAGGTGCAACAGCGAGTAAAGATTTGGACTGATTTTCTGTAAAAGAATTTCCAATCTCCTTCCCTCCAAAACCTGTCTTTTCAGTGTTTTTCCCAACTTGATTTTTAGGATCTAATATCTTCAGCCCCATTTCTGATTAATAGCAATGTCCTGTTTTACCTAACTGAAGTGCAAAATTTGAAATGGTCATGGTTAAGCTAAAAAAAGACTAGATGCCTACTGGCAACATGTCGAGCCCGCCCTCTGACCCCTAACTGTGACCTTGACCTTTGAGATAGGAACCTGAGGTTTTCACATGACACTTTGTCTCATTGAGTTTAACATTCACGCCAAATATAAACAAGATACCTCAATGCACGTCAAAGTTATGGGCCGGACAAGATCTGACATGACCTTTGACCTCCAACTGTGACCTTGACCTTTGACATAGGAACCTGAGGTTTGCACATATAACTCCGTCTCACTGAGGTTAACATTCATGCCAAATATAACAAAATTGCTCCATGCATGTCAAAGTTATGGTCCGGACAAACAAATCCGGACGGATGCACACACAGATGCACACACTCACGCACATACACCGAATAGCCATTTGGACAACTATGTCTTCGCTTCCACAAACTGTAGTAAAATTATTATTATGTTTTAACCTGCATCATAAAATTTGACTTTGTACACAATTTATGATCACAACACTAGAAACAAGACTGTCCATAAGACAGCCAGTGCTCAACTATTCAAATCATTGTCCCTGAAGCAGGAATATTACCATAAATGTAAAAATATCTATAGAGTTTCAATCCAGTATCTGCATTAGTTTTGGAGATGGTAACTTGCATGCAAAACTTTAATCAGAAGTTTTAAGTTCAAAAGGGGACATGATCTGGCCAAAATGCATGTCAAGAGTTATGGGACTTGATTCAACCAATTAGTTTTATAACCCGGAAGACACATGTTAAGTTTAAATTTAATATCTGCATTTGTTTTGCAGATAGTAACTTGCAGACAAAACTTTAACCAGAATTTGACCACAATACATGTCAGAGTTATGGGACTTGACCCAGTGAGGTTGGTTTTTGACCTAGTAAAAGAAAAATAAGTATCAAAGCTATATGCCTTTAAATGATAGCCATATGTACATGCACACAAAACTTAACCAGGATTTTTCTAGTCCAAAAGGGGGCATAATTTGGCCAAAATGCATGTCAGAGTTATGGAACTTGATGCTATCAGCTAGTTTTATTATTTTTATTATTATACCAGATTTATATAGCGCCTTTTTCACGATAAACATGTACTACAGCCACACAGGGCGTGAAATCATCCTCTACTAGTACAAACACAGAGCAATCTGACCAGAGAGACAGAGTGAGATAAAGCCCCCAGAACAGACAGACAGAACTTTTTAGATACAGACGTGTCCGGCTAACTTAGCCTAGCTCTTTTCGAATAGATAGCCTGGTTCTTTAACGTGCCCGGTGTATAGCACCGATACACACAAAGCCGTCTTTCCTGGGAAGAACCAGTACAGGCCTCTAGTTAGGTGGGAGACACTCAAGAGCATCTCAGAAATTTCCAGTGCCTGGACTGGGATTTGAACTCCGGACCTCTGGATTGACAGTCAAGCGTGTTACCACTAGACCATCGGCCCACCTCTAATGCTTCATAAACCCGAAGACACATGTGAAGTTTCAATTCAATATCTGCATTAGTTTTGGAGTAGCTTGCATGTAAAACTTGAACCAGGATTTTGTAAGTCCAAAAGGGGGCATAATTTGTCAGTAAATCTCATATCAACCTCACTTAAAGGCAAAAGATGTAAACTGTAAATGGATTAAACTCCAGTGCATAACTGTATAATCAGATAATGTCGGAACAAAAAATATTGTGAATTTATACTTGAAACTTTTTTGTTAGTGTTTCTCTTTTTGACCTAAGTTACACAGTCAAAAGGCTGACCCCATTTCTTAATACTGAAAAATAATTCTGCTACATAACTAGCCTATTAACTTTTTATGTAATGTTAAACATTTTCATAATGTTAAATTTCTAATGTATGAAATGTTTTATGTAACAAATTAACCTTTAGCCTGCTGGTAGCAACAAATGGAACCGCTGTGGTGTATTGGTGAAAATAGTAGGAAGGTTTTTACTGCTGGGCAACCCAAGTTTGATTCCCAACTCAGAAAAGAGCCGCACCACGAGAAAACCAACATACAGTCCAACCTGTCTTAAGCAGCCAGCAAGGGGAAGCAGCCAATTTGGCCGCTGAAGACAGGTGACCGCTGATCGGAGTTGCAGCCAGTATATGTATTTTTCAGACTTCCGACCAGTTTAGCCTTTAGGCCCATTTCTTGTTTAGTTTCTATTATTATTTTACCAAGATAACTTGACGTGCATTTTCCATCGCAATACGAATTGTCTACTATGCAATCTAAAACTCCAGCGTGATTTTTAACAACAAAACTGTTACAGACAATTTTCCAACTTCAAAACAAGTTTGTTTAGGCTGACCACTACCAAATAGAATGTAAGCCTCCGCAGGTCTAGTCACAAGTAGTCCAAATATAAATAGTACTAATCTTTTTTCCTTTCCTTGTGCATTTTCTCGGCAGCAACGTGCTTACTTTTACCCTACCGCGCTTCAGTATGTATCACTTTGAATTGTAATGAAATCGGCATGTTCCTATCGCATGCTAGATAAAAATGGCGGCGTAAGAATTTAATGTCACGAAAAGAGAAATTGAAAGAAGCAAAAAGTAGTAAATTCAGCGGGTTGTATTTAACGAACTGTAGTTTTCTTATATAAAAGTTAACACCCCCTTTTCTTTTTGTTTTTCTAAAGTAGCGATCTAGCTCTTTATGGGAATGTAAGTCTCTGAAAATCTGATATGCTAGAAAATGTCGAAACACCGTTATGAAGTGAGTGGATTTTATATGAAATAAAGAACAGCTGGATTTAGTGGTGTTCAGCCTATAAGGGGCAATACATGTTATTTTCTGAAGCCCTCGAAAATGAATGGAAATGCCATTAATCTATTCTTTATGATGTAAAACGGTAACAAATGGCTGAAAACGCTTAAATTTCTTGTGTTTTTGGAATTTAGATCGAATTTTCGACCAGGTGGTACTATTTTGGTTCGTTTTAGGACCTAGTAAATGTCTTTTCTCGCATTTTAGCACTTCATTTGTCTAAATAATATTGAAATTAGCATGTTTCTGAATGAAAATGACAAACATCGTAACGATTAAATGGATGGTAAATGTAAATTCCACGAATAAGGTAAAATTAATTGAAATATTGCTTGCACAGGGCTAAATTTTGCATATTTTTGGGGATGGGGGTGACCTGTAATGAATGGTTATTTCTCTACATTTTCTCAATATTTTGCACCAAAACAAAGCAGAATCATTGTGAAATAGGTGTACCTTGAGAATGAATGCAAATTCATGGAAAAATCAGACAAAAATTTTCTCTTATAGGCTGACCACTACCAAATAGAATGTAAGCCTCCGCAGGTCTAGTCACAAGTAGTCCAAATATAAATAGTACTAATCTTTTTTCCTTTCCTTGTGCATTTTCTCGGCAGCAACGTGCTTACTTTTACCCTACCGCGCTTCAGTATGTATCACTTTGCATTGTAATGAAATCGGCATGTTCCTATCGCATGCTAGATAAAAATGGCGGCGTAAGAATTTAATGTCACGAAAAGAGAAATTGAAAGAAGCAAAAAGTAGTAAATTCAGCGGGTTGTATTTAACGAACTGTAGTTTTCTTATATAAAAGTTAACACCCCCTTTTCTTTTTGTTTTTCTAAAGTAGCGATCTAGCTCTTTATGGGAATGTAAGTCTCTGAAAATCTGATATGCTAGAAAATGTCGAAACACCGTTATGAAGTGAGTGGATTTTATATGAAATAAAGAACAGCTGGATTTAGTGGTGTTCAGCCTATAAGGGGCAATACATGTTATTTTCTGAAGCCCTCGAAAATGAATGGAAATGCCATTAATCTATTCTTTATGATGTAAAACGGTAACAAATGGCTGAAAACGCTTAAATTTCTTGTGTTTTTGGAATTTAGATCGAATTTTCGACAGGTGGTACTATTTTGGTTCGTTTTAGGACCTAGTAAATGTCTTTTCTCGCATTTTAGCACTTCATTTGTCTAAATAATATTGAAATTAGCATGTTTCTGAATGAAAATGACAAACATCGTAACGATTAAATGGATGGTAAATGTAAATTCCACGAATAAGGTAAAATTAATTGAAATATTGCTTGCACAGGGCTAAATTTTGCATATTTTTGGGGATGGGGGTGACCTGTAATGAATGGTTATTTCTCTACATTTTCTCAATATTTTGCACCAAAACAAAGCAGAATCATTGTGAAATAGGTGTACCTTGAGAATGAATGCAAATTCATGGAAAAATCAGACAAAAATTTTCTCTTATAGGCTGACCACTACCAAATAGAATGTAAGCCTCCGCAGGTCTAGTCACAAGTAGTCCAAATATAAATAGTACTAATCTTTTTTCCTTTCCTTGTGCATTTTCTCGGCAGCAACGTGCTTACTTTTACCCTACCGCGCTTCAGTATGTATCACTTTGCATTGTAATGAAATCGGCATGTTCCTATCGCATGCTAGATAAAAATGGCGGCGTAAGAATTTAATGTCACGAAAAGAGATATTGAAAGACGCGAAAAGTAGTAAATTCAGCGGGTTGTATTTAACGAACTGTAGTTTTTCTTATATAAAAGTTAACACCCCCTTTTCTTTTTGTTTTTCTAAAGTAGCGATCTAGCTCTTTATGGGAATGTAAGTCTCTGAAAATCTGATATGCTAGAAAATGTCGAAACACCGTTATGAAGTGAGTGGATTTTATATGAAATAAAGAACAGCTGGATTTAGTGGTGTTCAGCCTATAAGGGGCAATACATGTTATTTTCTGAAGCCCTCGAAAATGAATGGAAATGCCATTAATCTATTCTTTATGATGTAAAACGGTAACAAATGGCTGAAAACGCTTAAATTTCTTGTGTTTTTGGAATTTAGATCGAATTTTCGACCAGGTGGTACTATTTTGGTTCGTTTTAGGACCTAGTAAATGTCTTTTCTCGCATTTTAGCACTTCATTTGTCTAAATAATATTGAAATTAGCATGTTTCTGAATGAAAATGACAAACATCGTAACGATTAAATGGATGGTAAATGTAAATTCCACGAATAAGGTAAAATTAATTGAAATATTGCTTGCACAGGGCTAAATTTTGCATATTTTTGGGGATGGGGGTGACCTGTAATGAATGGTTATTTCTCTACATTTTCTCAATATTTTGCACCAAAACAAAGCAGAATCATTGTGAAATAGGTGTACCTTGAGAATGAATGCAAATTCATGGAAAAATCAGACAAAAATTTTCTCTTATAGGCTGACCACTACCAAATAGAATGTAAGCCTCCGCAGGTCTAGTCACAAGTAGTCCAAATATAAATAGTACTAATCTTTTTTCCTTTCCTTGTGCATTTTCTCGGCAGCAACGTGCTTACTTTTACCCTACCGCGCTTCAGTATGTATCACTTTGCATTGTAATGAAATCGGCATGTTCCTATCGCATGCTAGATAAAAATGGCGGCGTAAGAATTTAATGTCACGAAAAGAGAAATTGAAAGAAGCAAAAAGTAGTAAATTCAGCGGGTTGTATTTAACGAACTGTAGTTTTCTTATATAAAAGTTAACACCCCCTTTTCTTTTTGTTTTTCTAAAGTAGCGATCTAGCTCTTTATGGGAATGTAAGTCTCTGAAAATCTGATATGCTAGAAAATGTCGAAACACCGTTATGAAGTGAGTGGATTTTATATGAAATAAAGAACAGCTGGATTTAGTGGTGTTCAGCCTATAAGGGGCAATACATGTTATTTTCTGAAGCCCTCGAAAATGAATGGAAATGCCATTAATCTATTCTTTATGATGTAAAACGGTAACAAATGGCTGAAAACGCTTAAATTTCTTGTGTTTTTGGAATTTAGATCGAATTTTCGACCAGGTGGTACTATTTTGGTTCGTTTTAGGACCTAGTAAATGTCTTTTCTCGCATTTTAGCACTTCATTTGTCTAAATAATATTGAAATTAGCATGTTTCTGAATGAAAATGACAAACATCGTAACGATTAAATGGATGGTAAATGTAAATTCCACGAATAAGGTAAAATTAATTGAAATATTGCTTGCACAGGGCTAAATTTTGCATATTTTTGGGGATGGGGGTGACCTGTAATGAATGGTTATTTCTCTACATTTTCTCAATATTTTGCACCAAAACAAAGCAGAATCATTGTGAAATAGGTGTACCTTGAGAATGAATGCAAATTCATGGAAAAATCAGACAAAAATTTTCTCTTATAGGCTGACCACTACCAAATAGAATGTAAGCCTCCGCAGGTCTAGTCACAAGTAGTCCAAATATAAATAGTACTAATCTTTTTTCCTTTCCTTGTGCATTTTCTCGGCAGCAACGTGCTTACTTTTACCCTACCGCGCTTCAGTATGTATCACTTTGCATTGTAATGAAATCGGCATGTTCCTATCGCATGCTAGATAAAAATGGCGGCGTAAGAATTTAATGTCACGAAAAGAGAAATTGAAAGAAGCAAAAAGTAGTAAATTCAGCGGGTTGTATTTAACGAACTGTAGTTTTCTTATATAAAAGTTAACACCCCCTTTTCTTTTTGTTTTTCTAAAGTAGCGATCTAGCTCTTTATGGGAATGTAAGTCTCTGAAAATCTGATATGCTAGAAAATGTCGAAACACCGTTATGAAGTGAGTGGATTTTATATGAAATAAAGAACAGCTGGATTTAGTGGTGTTCAGCCTTTACAATTTTCGCCATTTTGATAAGGGAAGCTACTCTCCGCGCTTACTGTCTACGCTAAAATCTAAGATCGCCGTTATGTTCCGTAAAAGATCGAGTGACTTATTTTCTTTCAAACACAATAAATTTCGAATAAATTTGATAACGTTTTGATGAAAGAAATATAAAGAATCACAAATAGTATGCTACTAATTAGATATCGAGTATTATCTTTAACCGAGATCAAACTGTGAACAACAAAATTGACACGATGTGACACGCTAATTGCCGATTATTACTGGCCATTTGATCGGAACAAAAAGGGGATCACACCTTTGATTATCAGTTTTAATTGATAAGCTCATGTCATTTTGGCGTCTGTGTGGTGAAGTCACGCGAGACTAAGCAATCACGTGTTTCTCAAAAATCGGGTATCGTCGGCAATCATCGCCTAAACATAATTTGTTTTCGAAGAAACATGGCCGCTGAAAGGGGTCAAATATGGCGGTCGGGAGGCAATTTTGGTGGCCGCTGGCCGCGGACGGGAGGTGGCCGCTGAATAGTGATGAAATAGAGGAAAATCCGTCGGGGGCGTCATAAAATGACCGCTAAACGGAGGTGACCGTTAGTACAGGTTGGACTGTAGTGCATTTGAGACCAGCATGGATCCTGACCTGAGCCTGCACATCCGCGCAGTCTGGTCAGGATCCATGCTGTTCGCTTTCAAAGCCTATTGCAATTAGAGAAACCATTAGCAAACAGCATGGATCCTGACCAGACTGCACGAATGCACAGGCTGGTCTGGATCCATGCTGGTCGCAAATGCACTATGTTGGTTTTCTCATGGTGTGGCTCAACTTGATTTAGCATTTTTTTAAATAGTTTAGCAACAAAAACTCATGCTCTTGTGCTCTAATGCTTATAACACGACCAAACCTCATTTAAAAAAAATGTTTTACGCCAAAATCTGGAGTTAAGACATTTTAATATTTAAGAATATTAAATCACAATATGCAAAGTAAGAGATTAAAGAAATATTTGAATACTGATATTCCTGCTTTCTTATTTCACCAGAGAAACTCTTAACCTTTCACTGATGTATTTGTAACACAAATTTGTTTATTTATCTTTGAATTAAGAAGGGGTCTAAAACATGAAAAGTATGGTTTAAAAGTAAATAAATCAACGTCAGCTGACTTCATTGAACACTATTTAATCATTTTCACTGAATTCTTTACTGTCAACAATATCTTTTCATAAACATTTCCCATTTATGCAGTTCTTAAGAATAAAAAACATGTAGTTGTACCAGTTTTTGCTACTGATTTTTCAAAAATGAAATATTGTAGATAGTATTTTTTAGAGAAATACTTCATCAACAACCTACAATCTGTACGGACTGAGAGAATAACTAGCATATGCTATAAACAAAAAAGAAAAAATTCAATTTTCTCTAATTTTGTGGCGCCTAATCTAATTACACTGCCTGCAGTAAGATACAACATCTTAGTTAACTCAAAAAGGGGGCAATAACTCTTACACCAGTAAAATCAAAAGGGCAATAACTCATACACACCAGTGAAACCAAAAGGGCAATAACTCTTGTAAGAACTCTTAACATCATGTACATGACAGCAGCAAACATCTGCGATGACGAAATTTAACACAGACTTTTAATGTAAATAGTCTAAACCACTAAAAAATAAGTCTTGAAAAATATGAACCAAATAACTGCTAAACCTTGTTCAGTATCTTCAATTCAATTTTTATACAAATATTTTATATTTTAACAGGTCATACCTGGTAATTAAATATATTCCTCTTATTTCGTGCTGGAAATATGAGATGTTCCTGGACTAGGCTGATGTGATATACTTCTCTATCCTTCATCAATCAATCCATCTCTGTCATACGTCTATTACAACCATAATTAATTCCGTTTGTTTTGTCTTAATTATCTTGTTTACTATGACTAGGCATAAATGTTTTACGTATTGTCTTACTTTATCTTGTTTTATTTTAGAATTTTAGATTTGATGAATGTTTTGATTACACTTTGACAGACCAGTATATATAGGGTGCACTCCTTATTTTCTCATTGATAAAAATCAACATTTTAAATTTGTTGATCTCTTAAAGAGATAACTTCAGTATCTGGCAATAGGCTAAAGGTTCTTAAATACAATCAGTATGGAACACAATGAATGCAACAAATGCCATTTCTAAAACCTAAAACAGAAAAGATTATAAAAAAAAATCTTCTATTTATCAGTTTATGTCTTATCAGATTGTCCTTGCCTTTACTGCAGGATCAAACTAATAATAAATGATAAAATCTTTCAGCATGTCCAAGTTTGGTGAATTAATCAAGAAGAATAAATTCCTTGTGTTAAACTTTACCCTGCTAAATTTCTAAAATGGACTGGTCCATCATTCAGTTTTGGCAGTACCACTTGTGATTCAAAGGGGTGTTCACTAAAAATTTACTGACTGAATAGGGAACAGTGCAGACGGTGGCTGATTGCAAACCATGATCAGCCATTGTCTGCACTGGTCACAAAGGCAAACTCTCTTGCCGCTAGCAGGCTAAAAGATAAAGATATTTTTGAAAGAAAATAGTAAAGTTTGTCCTTACGCCAGAATTTTTTTATTTTCTGGTTCTCGGGAGCGCCAACCCAATTTTTTCGATTTTGAAATAAAAATAAAAGTGATTGTCACTAATTTCATTTTTATTTTCCCCGCCCATAGTCCTGAGTAAACACAAGCGAAAAAAAAATTGTAAACGGCCACTTTGTTTGTTTCACTAAAAGTGCCACGCCCTGCCCTTTTTAGCACCGCCCTTCTGCCCGAATTGCCGCCCTTTTGCTTTTCTTCAGCACCCTTTTGCCCTTTCAGCACCACCCCTTTAAATTACCTGCCAATCATTTGTCAAAAAAGGTGACGTCCCAAAAAACCGTCACTCAATATGCAGATATGACACTCGGCAACTTCACGCAGGTGCTGTGTATCTCCCCAAGGCATGTATGCAGAGTAACGGTAATTAAAACGATCAAGAGACGATGACCGACTGAAGCGCAAGAAACAACAATTAGAGAGGTCTGCAATCAGGGAGAGAAAACATAATTTAGAACACAGTCTGCTGCTTACTAAATGGCAAGCGATTAGCGGCAATTAGCGTGACACCTCATGTCATTTTTGTTGATCTCATTTGGGAGATAATACTCGATCTTTAATTAGTATCATAATATCTATAATTTTTTTTATATTTCTTTCATCAAAATAATATTAAATTTATATGAAATTAAAATTGTTTAAGAAAAAAAACAACAAACACTCGATCTTTTACGGAATGTAACGTCAATCTTAGATTTTAGCGTAGACAGTTAGCGCAGAGAGTAGTTTCCCTTTACCGAAATGGCAAAAATCGTAAATAAACTTATTTTGAAGTTGGAAATTAAATCGTCTATACCCATGAATACTAGTTATTACTACGCACTCACGATTCGTGGGGTGGTCCCGGAGGACATAAATCTGCGCGTTTTACACGAGTATCAACGGTATGTTCAGTAATATGATGAATGTATAATGACATTCATTGAAAATGTATTCAGATTTGCACTAGAAGAAACTTGCAATGAATTCGAATGAAAAAAACAACATTATAGGTCCAATTTTTTGGGAGAAGTCACTTCTCCCTCAAGCTGATTTAGGGAAAAGTGGGATTTAGACTTTAGGGAGAAGTGGGAAGATTTTTTCTACCTCAATACTGTTGAGTGATTTGAAAGGTGGCTATAATTTTCTTGTATCTACATAAAAAGTATTGATGTGACCATTCATTTTCTTAGTTACATCCCTTACAGTGGTTATTGTTTCATTACAAAATTCTGAAAAATGTCGTTTTCAAAAATTCAAGCCGATGCTGTAAGTCTAACCTGCCGATTTTTGATTATACATTTGTAACTATTTTGTACGAATGCAGGATGAAACACCGAGTCAACACATCAGTAAACAGTATCTCACTCGAATAAAACTGAAAGTAAACTGTGTAAACTAGAAACACATATTCAAATCAATTCATTGATGGAAGTCAATTTAACGTAGTTAATACATTACATGCCGTTCTTTTACCATAGATAACAAAACAAGAGGGCCAAGATGGCCCTAGGTTGTTCACCTGAGAAACACACCATAACTTATCATAACAGTGTAAACATGTTTGACCTAGTGATTTCATTGAAAAAAAAATTCTGACAATTATTAAAATTAGAGCAAAATTCTTTGATTTGACCTAGTGACCTAGTTTTAGACCCCAGATGACCCATATCCAAACTTGACCTAGACTTCATCAAGGCTATCAATTGAAAAATACAGCCTCTATCGCATAAACAAGGTTTTTCTTTGATTTGACTCCATGACCTAGTTTTTGACCCCAGATGGCCCATATTCAACCTTGACCTTGATTTTATCAAGGCTATCATTCTGACCAAATCTCAAGAAGATCAAGTGAAAAATACAGCCTCTATCGCATACACAAGAATTTTCTTTGATTTGACCTAGTGACCTAGTTTATGAACCAAGATGACCCATATTCACACTTGACCTAGATTTCATCAAGGGGCAATCATTCTGACTTAATTTCAGGAAGATCAATTGAAAAATGTAGCCTCTATCGCATACACAAGGTTTTTCTTTGATTTGACCTAGTGACCTAGTTTTTGATCCCAGATGACCCATTTTCAAACTCAGCTAGATTTCATCAGAGTAATTATTCTGACCAAAATGCATTAAGATTAAGAGAAAAGTACAGCCTGTATGGCATACACAAGGTTTTTATTTGAATCAACCTAGTGACCTAGTTTTTGACCCCAGATGACCCATTTTCGAACTCAGCCTAGATTTCATCAAGGAAATTATTCTGACCAAAATTCAAGCAGATTTATGGACAAATACAGCCTCTATTGCATACACAAGGTTTTTCTTTGATTTGACCTGGTGATCTAGTTTTTGACCACAGATGACCCATTTTCGAACTCAGCCTAGATTTTATCAAGGTTATCATTCTGACAAAATTTCATGAAGATCAGTTGAAAAATACAAAGAAAATCGGGGCGACTTGCATTTCGCTTTGAGGTTAGATTTGAGCGAAGTTTTAAGTTCTAAAGCGCCTACCGGTATTTTGCTCAAGTTGCCCACTCGCGAGAGCCCTGTGTTTGTTTATATAACATGCTTATCATTAATAAATACATACTGTTTGTTTTATGACTGCATTCATTATTTTTGTCTCGCAAGTTTTCTTGATTAGAAATATCATAAAATGTTAAGTTCTGCATAAAGATTGTATTGCACACCCTTATATACAATGTAGTAACTTACAAAATAGCCATTTATAACTAAAAACTATGGAAATCTACCTTTTGATTTTTGTAGAAAAAGGTGTGCAACGCGCAAAATGCACCCTGCCCCTTTTTAGCAGCACCCTGCCCTTTTTAGAGCTCTAGAAAAATCCCTATCAATACACATCTTACCGTTTAAAAGAGTCCTTTCTGTCGATAATTTTCGTTGTGCATCTGCATGATCGAGATCAAATATGGATTCTGCGGCATACTTCAAAGTCTCTGTAAGGCCACTATAAATTAATTTCTAGATTTTCATCCAAAATGGGGGGGGGGAGGGGAACATTTTATTTTTTATTTTTCTTAGCCGACTGTTTTATGATTGAATATATATTCATATTCTTGCTGAAGTGTCCATAGAGATGTATTCTTTTGATTAAAACATAAAAAATATGTGTTTACTGCACATTTGTATCTTTAATAATATCAAACTCATACTTTAATGTCTATGCATAAACGTAGTACTACTTGGTTGTTATTTTACCCAAAGGGGTACAGTCTATATATAGGGGTAACTATACCCCAGACCACCCAAAAACCTTTGATTTTATCCCTTTAAGCATCAACGTTTTTTTGCCAGAAATCCCTCAACGTCTGCACTGGAGTCATTGTCATTTGCCACAAATTTAATATACGGCCCAAGAAATGAAACCACATCTGCAAGTGTATTTGATGGGTTACACTCGGTTTGGTCATGTTTACTTCAGCGAAAAAGGCACGGATGCGACTGTTGAATTCATCGTCTGCAACAGACGTCTTTCTAATGTTTCTGATAAAAAATCATTGAAAAGAGAGTAACGTATTGTTGTCGCTAAACAGGCAGGCATACCACTCTTACAAAACTTTCTGGCCTTTTAGGGCCTGAACAATTACGAAAAAACATTGTTATTATTTGCCAATTCCCAGCTGATTTTGTTTACTATTACACGTCGGATATGGTAAGTACAAATGCCGAACTGGACCTTCATGCAGATACATAGACTGTGTTACTTCCCTTGTTTTGCAGATACGGTGCCCAGTTGAAGATTTTCATTTTTGGTTCAATAAAATTTTGGGGGATTAGAAGAGGGGGCGGGCGGGAATGAAAATCTAGCAACTATTTTATTGTCGCCTTAAGTCTGTTAAAAACGTTTGGAAAAGAACCAAATATGCAAGATTCCATTACATTATTCGATAGGGCATTATCTTGGCAAATTTTTAGACGATGAACATGTACTGATCGGACGGGTTTCCAGCGATAATTTTTATATTAAACTTGATACCTCAGTTGAAGTTATTTATGGTTTTGGGTATGTGCATAATGTGCATGATATATATTTTTTTAAAAAGTCCAAAGTCATAGCATATACAAGTAAAACAGGTATGTTAGTAGAGTAGCAGGGGATCTATAATTCTATATTCTTGGAATAGCAGGAGATTGTGTAATAAACCTCCAACCTAGATGAAGCATTAGTCATCACTAGAAATGCTCTAAAACTTAACAAAACAAGAGCACCGCCTTGCGGGTGCTGACGCTCATCTGATTTTTTTTTGTGTAATAGAAATATTGTCCTACCCATGATTTTCTAAGTCTAAAAAGGGCCATCATTCTTGCAAAAAGCAGGATGGAGTTATGTTTTTTGATGTTCAGTGTCCACTTATGATGGTGAAAAACTGTTGCAAGTTTTAAAGCAATAGCTTTGATAGTTTATGAGAAAAGTTGACTTAAACATAATACTCAACCAAGAAAATGATTTTCTAAGTCCAAAAGGGGCAATAATTATTGCAAAAAGCAGGATGGAGTTATGTTGCTTGCTGTACAGGGTCAGCTTATGATGGTGAACAAGTGTTGCAAGTTTCAAAGCAATAGCTTTGATAGTTTAAGAGAAAAAGTTGACCTAAACATAAAACTTAACCAAGAAATCTGATATTTTCTAAGTCCAAAAGGGGCCATAAATCTTGCAAAAAGCAGGATGGAGTTATGTTTCTTGCTGTACAGGGTCAACTTATGATGGTGAACAAGTGTTGCAAGTTTTAAAGCAATAGCTTTGACAGTTTAGGAGAAAAGCTGACCTAAACATAAAACTTAACCAAGAAAACTGATTTTCTAAGTCCAAAAGGGGCAATAATTCTTGCAAAAAGCAAGATGGAGTTATGTTTCTTGATGTACAGGGTCTGCTTATGATGGTGAACAAGTATTCCAAGTTTCAAAGCAATAGCTTTGATAGTTTAGGAGAAAAGTTGACCTAAACATAAAACTTAACCAAGAAATCTGATATTTTCTAAGTACAAAAGGGGCCATAAATCTTGCAAAAATCAAGATGGAGTTATGTTTCTTGCTATACAGGGTCAGCTTATGATGGTGAACAAGTATTCCAAGTTTCAAAGCAATAGCTTTGATAGTTTAGGAGAAAAGCTGACCTAAACATAAAACTTAACCAGGCAACGCCGACGCAGACGCTGACGCCGACGCCGACAACCGCTCAAGTGATGACAATAACTCATCATTTTTTTTCAAAAAATCAGATGAGCTAAAAAAAAAGGAAGAAATAAAACTGTAGAAAATAAATATGAAGAGAAGTGAGCAGAAACTGTGAAAAAAACAAAGCGTTTCTTAAAGAAATGTGCTAATATTTGCGGCACTTAAAAGATAAAAAATAAATGCCAATTTGGTGCTTTTATTTTTTTTTCACCTTGACTCGAGGATTTGAACACTTATATTTTTTTTCTCCTCCTACCCAAGATCCTGGCAAACATCTCCCAAGAACCAGAAAATAAAAAAATTTCTGGCCTTAGGGCTGAATTTCACGTTTTCTTGACTTGACGTCATCTTTCAGTTAAAATGACCATAATAATGTAGTATTTATTTTGAGTCAGCAACACTACAACAAATGAACATACGTTAATATTTTAGATGCTTTTCCAACCACCTAGTAGTATTAAACAGTATCAACATAAAAGTATAATATCAGCTGTAAAAGAGAATAAAAGAAAGAATGATCTGAGTTATAATAATATTGAATGAATTTTAACTGAATGTTCTTTTGTTTTGTTCACTCTCGCATTGCTATGTATATTTTGTTCTCAGCTGTAAAAGAGAATAAAAGAAAGAATGATCTGAGTTATAATAATATTGAATGAATTTTAACTGAATGTTCTTTTGTTTTGTTCACTCTCGAATTGCTATGTATATTTTATATTTTGTTCTTATAACGATGAACTGTACAATGTCATGTTCAAGTTATATCAATAAATTACTGTTCTGTTCTGTTCTATAATACCAGCCAAGTGAAACAAATCTTCACACACATTAATTACCCCATATTCAAATCATAATAAAATATGTAAAATATATGTTATGTTATGTAAAGGTGTCAACCCATTGTTGACATGAGTTGTTAAGAAAATATATATATGTACTATAAAAAAAGCAATAGGCATATTAAGACATTCATTAAATAGCTACTTAAAAGTTCTCCAGAAAAATAAATTGAATTTTGTAATGGTTTACTGAAATAATACAAACATGTGCTATTAAGTTGTGCCTGAGGCATTGTGTATAATTGTCACTGATCCCTACCAACTGTATAATGAGTATATTGTGTACTGTCATTGACTTTTCACCTTAATGTTATTGACACTTACGGATTGGTAAAATTGGATTCTAAAAATAATCTAGTATAGCTTATGTGAAGGATAAGATGTATTGGTCTGAATCATATTTCCCCCCCGAGTACTTCCCGGGAATTCCTTGTATTTCCCACCGTCCTGGTGATGTATGTTGGATTATATGTGATGTTAAATAAAGCTTACTTTTACCAGATGTAGAACAATTATTTTAAGTTTGAATCAAATTCATTTTGTAATGTATTAGAGATAGAGTGGAAGTGCACCAAAACTTTAACCTGAAATTCTAAATAAAAAGGGGGATAATTCATGAAAATATTGCTGTAAGAGTTGTAGTGCTTCTTTCATATGATGTAGGTAATGATGAGGAATTACCATTTTAAGTTTGAAGCAAATCTATCTAGTATACTCAACATCACTAATCTCGCGTCATCACTAATTTCGCAGTATTTGAGTTGCGCCACCTACGTGGTGTTTACCAGGGAAGTTCGTGACCTATTTTACTCATGCTGGCGAAAAATGTTCCTACCTGCAGTAACATTGCTAAATATCTGTCAATATTTATTAAAATCGTATTTTTCACATATCTATTGCAAAAATCCACGAATTAAGCAAATATTTGCAATGTTTATACATTCGTCTACCAGTTGATCGTCCTCATTAATTATGCAAATTAAGTCCCGCCTATAGGTTAGAGGACACAAAATTTTAAGTAACATCCCCCAGCTTCACAAAAATGAATGAAATCGGTATCAGGCGAAACATCAAAACGCCTTAACTCGACGGATTTTAAGGGGAAGGAAGGGATGGGGGCCCCTTACCATCTCCTCAAAATACACCCATGATACTGAGCAGTGAATTTTAACATGTGAGATAACTATCAAATAGAAAATATTAAGTAATAGTACGATTCTTAGGCTCCGCTACATTATGACCACGCCCGCGACCTTGTGATTTACTTGCAAAAAATCTGGTGTGTCCGCTGCCCAGAGGAGAATATTTTTGATAGTATCAATGTAAACAGATAATATAAAACGTTTAAATTGGCGTTTAATGACTTTTGAGTGTTCCTGTTAGTTAGACTTTGATAGCTTTTCCTTGTTTGAATTATATATAGTGTTTTTTAACCTATGATAGTTTGACTGACACAATTGTTGACCTATACCGCGACATTAGTGATGTGACGTCACATGAAAACAATGGCTGACTACTGTTGTTCGAAGTACACATGGATGTTTCTTGAATGATATCTTATTCATTTTCACACAGTAATTGATGCATATGACATGAAATATTGTGGTAAAGACAAGAAATATACTGTTGTGTTGTTTCTTGTTTAATGTCGTTACGTCGAATGTCAAGTACCGCGACATTACAGATGAACGGTATAATAACAGATAAAGTAAAAGGTTTAAGCAAGGCGTTGATGCAGACACAAGGGCAAGTAGAACAGTTCTCCATATGCTACATGTGTCTAGCAAAGTGGGAAGGGGCTATGACATAAGAGGGTACAGTTACTAACCAGTCCACTTACTTTTTGTAAAACACGAGTAGTCTGGCAACTGATCTGCCTTCATGGGATTTTACCAAATGCAAGTATTAATTTTTACATAAGTAAGTGAATCACATTGACGATAATACATCTTTTTTAACTTTCACTCATTCTTTCAAAATTTGCAGCTGTCTATTTGGTCAGTAATTTCGTGTGTCCGGTATCGTGCCCTATCCGAAATACAAAACACGCGGGCACTCCACCTTCACGGAAATCACGGAACAGTTGTTCATTTACGCGCAATATTTGAAAGTTGCATATAAAATAACCAGTTTCATCTTAAAATAAACTGCATTTATCACAAAAGAGACAGATAAACTTAAAAATAAAAACAATCACCTTTCGTAAATCCCCATTTTGGCGTCCCCAGTCGTCAATAACAGTAGCAGTTTCCGGTTAAACAAAATTATTAGAATTTTCTCAAACGAAATTATTCTCGGTGATTTTGTACTGTAATGTAGGCTGATGTAATTGTGTACCTGCAAAAATTGTGGAACTGTTCCTTGTGTAAAATTTGAATTTCACTGTTATTTTCACTTCAGTTGTAACTTGTACAGTTACACAATTTTCCTCCTCCATAGGACTGGTTGGCAGCATACCTGTTGATGTGCATATGTTTTGAGTCCCCTGTATGATATTAGAGTGGTGGAACCTATGCTCGCGGTATTTTGTACATATATAATCTTTTTAAGAAGCAAGAAAAAATTATTATTTCGATTTGGCTATGCAAAAACATAAAGTTATCCTCCTTTTATCGAAACATATTGTTGATGTGTGTCATCACGGGACTTAGTCGTCTCGTGAGCTATCGACACGGCATACGTGAAAAGGTGAAAATTCGCCCTGAAGGGAACCTATGCTGGCGGTATGTTATATCGATTAAACTAAGGGCGAAACAAAATTCAGCAGGCTAAAAATGAACAAACAAGCATATGCGAATATAATATTTAGAACATTACTCATTTATTATGTGAAAAACAAAAGAAATGAGGATAAAATTTAGTATGTACCTCTATGTGTATATTTCCCTTACAGAAATGGAGTCGCTATTAGAACAAAGCTTAAAAACGTTTGATAATGTTATCTAAAAACAGAATGTTCAAGTATTAAAGATTCAAACAACGACAGTGATTAACTCACTAATGTTTTCTACACTTCTTTTGTGTGTAGGAAATTTACTCCTCCCTACATCTCTGAAAGAACCATTTGGACTTTGTCAAAATACTAAGATCAACATCGATCTTTTCATGGTTCGAAAGGGGCTCGTAGTGTATCCAGGCGTCACATTCATCACATCTTGCTCTTAAATGTATCTTATAACTGAATGTAATGCATGATTTCTAAAAAACTAACTTTAGTTGAGTGATTTTGACATATTTGTGTGAGATTTGTGCGAAGGATATAGATTGCGTAAAATGTATCGGCTGCTGTATCTTTATTGCCTTTTCTTACAGTTTATGTTTGAATGCAGCTTTCCCATCCATATTTTGTACCTTTTATTTCATGTACTCCTGAGTTGCTGTGTTATTTTTTCCTGTACTTCTAGTTCTCTAAATTTTTGCTGTCATGTAGTAGTTGCTGTTCAGTTATCCTCAGGTCTGATCCTGAGAAGATAACTTCCTTTAGCTTTGTTTTAAATTGTGCATTTTTGTGCTTTTTTGTTGGTTCAGTTTTTTATAGTTCTCTCATATGGCAGTTTTTAGGTCTTGACCTAAAACAGCAGCTATCACACGGATTTTAATTTATCAGTGTTACATTTAAAATTGTTGTTGTCATTTTCTGTTATGTGCTAGAAATGTTTATAGGTTAGTCTTACAAACTAGATCTCTCAAAGCTTGTGGTTCTTGTAATCATGTCTTTCTTTTACAGCATTTAGTTTTTTTCCTTATAAATTTGTTACTACATAGTCGGTTCAAAAGCACCTAGAGTGTTTGTAGAGTGTTTGTGTTGTATTGATACTTATCTAGCAAATCTAAAAATAAAAATCTTGTCTTATCTGATTTTTGGCTAAAATTGCTCAGTCAGTCCATTCCTTTATCATAAAGAGTCTTTTTAACTGAACTCTCAGATTCTCACGGATTTATATTTATATCAATGATTACACCTCAGCTGAAGAAAAAATAAAAGAAAATCTAGGGATTATAGTTTAAATGTAAGAAAGTGACGATTCATGGGATTAAATCCTTTTCGCTTCTTTAAGGTAGTTCTACACGTTTGGATCGAACTTTTTTCTACAATGTAGAATCTGATTAAACTCTGATTTTTCAAAACTTCAGAACATACCTAGAAAGTTCAGCAAATAAAAAGGATAGGGTCGTGTGCTTAATTTTTTTGCTAGACTGATTTGAAAAATTTGGACCTCATGCAATTTTTTATAATGGTAGTCTATGGGAAAATAGCAACTTTCATAACATTTTCGCGGATAGAAAATTTTCCACAATGTAGGTTTTAATGAAACTTCTCACTGTCGTAAATAAACATATGACCTATAATATCGTGAAATAAAATGTATAGGTCCGTGAGCTTATTTCTGAGATATTTGGCCATGATTTAAGTAAACCGCCTATTTATAGCTAATTTTAAGACATTAATTTGAATTATTTAACGTGTCAGATGTTTTAATATCATATTTTAACTTTAAAAAGATAGTAACTGTTACAATCTAACAAATTTATTCAAAGGTTGCCATTAATTCATAAACTGATTTTTATTTCAGTACGCCGAATACAGGCTTTATTCTAGGTTTTCTGGATAAATAACGTTATGCCATCACTTCCGGTTTATCAAACGTGCAGAACTACCTTAATGTCTTCTACATCTATCTACAACCACAAGATACACTGCACAAACAATATTGGTTATATGACAGAGGCACAAGTCATGTGAACAGTTGTTAAAAGTGAGAAAGATCTCACGACATGCAATGTTAAAACAGTAAGTAAAGAAAAAAGTTAACTAAGGGCACAGTAGTCAGTCGCTTAGCAAATAGACTAAGGCTTGGGCCGGACTGTACATTGCTTGGAAGGGTATTGCACAGTTGAATTGTTATTGAGTAGTATTGTATGCGTGAATTTGAAATTATGTTTTTAGATTCCCGTAGAGGGTGAGGTGATGGTGATTGATCTACATGGGACAAGTTTATACTTGATTTTGTAAAATATAATCAGAGAGGTATGGTGACGGCGTTGTTATAGGGCTTGCTAGTTTAGGATATTTATCGTGTGGGGAACGCTGCTTGTATTGTTATAGTTGTTACAGACATAGCATGCTGCTGCCCTGTTTATCATTTCAATTTCACTTTTTGAAATACATGCAACACAAACTTATATCCTATTTATTCATATGTTTGACAATAAAGGGCCATAACTCTGATTGGACAGACAGAAATCTGGAACAAAATCCCAGGTGCACAACTTCACATGCTGAATAATATTCTTATGATGTTTCATGACCCCAGGTCAAATACTTTTTAAGACATATGCAACACAAACTTTTGTGTCCATTCATGCATATTTTTGACAAAGTCAAGGGCCATAACTCTGGTCTGGCTGAGTAATATCTCTAACAAAACCCAAGGTGCACAACTTCACATGCTGAATAATATTCATGTAATGTTTCATAATCCCGAGTCAAATGCTTTTGTGAGATACATGCTTCACACATTTAGGCCATTTTCATGCATATTTTGTGTCCATTCATATTTTTGACAAAATCAAGGGCCATAACTCTGATCTGGCTAGGTAATATCTCTAACAAAACCCAAGGTTCACTACTTAACATGCTGAATGATAATCGTGTAATGTTTCATAATACTGGGTCAAATGCTTTTAGCTCCACTATTCGGAGAATAGGGGGGCTATACTACTCGCCCTGGCGTCGGCGTCGGCGTCGGCGTCGGCGTGACCTTTCTTGGTTAAAAGTTTTCGGCAACCTTTGTTTTTCTGTCATATCTTTCTTATTATTGCTTATATCTTACTGTTACTTCGCATAAACATTGTCCAGTATACAAACAATTTCTGTGTAGGGGCTGAGCCCATTAAACCCAAGGTCAAGGTCACCAAGCTGTTATACTTAGTTTATTTTTAAGGTTAAAGTTTTTCGGCAACCTTTGTTTTTCTGTCATATCTTTGTTTTACTATTCCTTATATCATACTGTAACTTCACATAAACATTGTCCAGTATACAAACAATGTGTGTATAGGGGCTGAGCCAATTATACCCAAGGTCAAGGTCACAAAGCTCTTATACTTACTTTATTTTTAAGATTAAAGTTTTTTGGCAACCTTTGTTTTTCTGTGATATGTTTGTTACTATTGCTTATATCTTACTGTAACTTCCCATAAACAGTGTCCAATATCTGTGTAGGGGCTGAGCCCATTATACCCAAGGTCAAGGTCACCAAGTTGTTGTACTTGGATTATAATTTTTTTAATTTTTTTTTTATCGTTTGATGTCTAACTGTTGTGGGGGTGGGTAAAAATGTGAAGGTCTCTGAGGCC
This sequence comes from Mercenaria mercenaria, assembly GCF_021730395.1. Taxonomy (NCBI): domain Eukaryota; kingdom Metazoa; phylum Mollusca; class Bivalvia; order Venerida; family Veneridae; genus Mercenaria; species Mercenaria mercenaria. The sequence goes on along the minus strand of NC_069363.1, from coordinate 63,782,835 downwards.
TGAAACTTAATTAAAGTGACTTGTTTACTTTCTCTTACAAATTTTACATTACAGTAGAATAAGAAGTCATATATCATGTTAAATGTGGAAATATGAAATCATCTATAGCAGTTTCGTTTTCACGGATTTTTATAAATACTTTGAAAGATGCTTGCCATCTTTTCACTATGAGCTTGAACTACATTGGACAGACAATTACGGTAAAGTATATGCTTTTCGATATTTCATACCAGATACAGTTGTTTGTTATCATGGTCCCTTCATGCATTGGTCAAGGTCATAACACAATGTCGAAGGTCAAGTAAAACCTGCTTAATCAGGTAGTTGAGCACCAAGCTCGCTAGCAGTGAGGTTGACATAGTTGTATTAAGAGCGTTCCTTTTTTTATGCATGGAAGGATTTTGATGAAACGTGCTTATTAAACCATTATAGATAACATTAGTATTCGCATATGTCAAAATATCTCCTAATATAATTTTTTTCTAGTGTAATAACTGTATAAATGTCAACATGAAGCAAAATGTGTGTGATGTACTTGGTACATAACTATTTTTCCATTATTCATATAATGGAATATACATTTATTTTAATCTCTTCTAATATATGTGTAGTCACACTTTTAAACTACAGAGAGCTGTTTTAAATTCTAATTGAAAAAAATAGCATTATAAATTATAAAACAGAATATTCAAACAAATTTATGCTTCATGATGAAAGTGTATTGTCACACCTCTTGCCTCCAGAGTGGCACCCACTAGCATTGCATTTTGAAATGTTAACAGCTTAAATGTATATAAGTCTTTTGTCTATTTTTTTTTTATTTTCAGATTGAAATTACCAATTACTAATACTACACTAGCAACGCACTAGCCTGACAAGAGTTACTCAACTGATTAAGATCATCAGCAAACTTTCTATAGCATTGAAGGTAATTTCAAATTATTGTCATAAAAATATAATTAACATATTACATGGACATTTTTTTGGGGGAATCCACATTTTTTTACTATTCGGTTCCAGTCTGTTGATCGTCCGGGCAGTTTTGTGCTGGCATCTGTGTTATTTGGACACATTTCTGTGTATGATATCCTTTCATGTGACATGGCATATGTAAATTACATAAAGAAAACATAATAAAGGCGCACATATTTATAAAGGCAACATGACTTTTACATGTGATAAATGTAAGAAAAACTACACAAGCATAACTTATTTCAACAAACATAAGTGCTATTGTTGTACAATATGTGGAGTTAGTTTTCAGAAGAAAGACCACTTCAGTAGTCATAAGTGCTCCAGAAATCTGACATGCCAACTGTGTAATAAAAATTACAAGTCTGAGAACACATTAAAAAACATAAGTGCTCTTTCTGTACAGTGTGCAATACATTATTCTCTACAAGCCAGAAGAAAAAGGTTCACAAATGTAAAAATTGTACTGCTACTCTCGCCAAGAAAATTACTGTTTGTAATGAGGAAAAGAATTCTTCAGATCTCACACCTAATGTAACCATTAAGAACATCCGATCACCAAAGGAAAATGAGGACCCAATTCTTCCATGTCAGTATTCGGGCAGTTAAGTGATCAGTCAATCTACTAGTAACATCGAAGAAAGTAACAAAACCTGGATATCAAGCTCTTGTAAGGTCAAACTACCAACAGAGGTTACAGTGTTAAATACACAGACAGAAGATAGACTTTTTGAACCCGTTCAATTAGAATGGCAAAGGAAACATTGTAGGCAATATTCGATGCAGAGGCAAGGGCAGTGGGAGACCAGAAACATTTGATAGTCACTTAATAAGCCTAACAATGTGCACAAAATAAAGGGTGATGGAAACTGCTTTTTTCACAGTATATCTTTCATTATTGCTGGAACAGAAAATTATTACAACAAATTGCGTCAACTACTTGTTGAGCACATGATGATGAACTCAGCAGTACTGAATACTTTTTTGCCAAACAACTTGTCCATGAGAAACTACATCCAGTCATCAAAAATTCAAGATAATGCAACATGGGCTACTGAAATTGAAATATTTTACATGGCTCATATGTTAAAAACAGATATTTTTGTATACACTCGTTTTCCAGACACAAATGAATCTAGATGGCTTATGCATTCCTGCTCTTTCAGTGACAATACTGTAGTAGCAAATTCTGGAATTATATATCTTAACCACTTAAATGGGGACCATTATGAGGTTGTGACAGATGTCCTAAATATTACAGAAGATATACCAGAAAATTTTCAAATTAACTGTTCAAATGAAATGTTACTTAGAGAATTGAAAAGGCAAGTGAAGAAGTCAGCAAATAATCAAATTTTGTTTGAAAACACATATGAAAAAGACTTACACAAGCTAGGAACAACAGCAGGGACAGAATCACACAGATTGATAAAGAAACGCAAGAGTGAAGATATGAATTTTTGTTCAGAAGGAAATATGAAAAAACAAGCCTGTGAAGAATATACCCAAAGAAAATATATCACAAAAACAAATAGTCCAATGAAGAGAGAAAGCACTTAGAATGAAACAGAAAAGAGCGCCTGCACAGTATAGAGAAACATAAAAGGAAAAGAGAGAATCCTGATAATAGACGTAAGGAAAAGGAACATAAACAATTTAAAAGAAAGGTTCTTGAATACAGAGAGGCTGAAAATGCAATAAAAAGAAAAAATACTGATAACAGATATATGGAGAAAACACACAAACAGTTAAAAAGAAAAGATGATGAATACAGAGAGAATGAAAATGCAATGAAAAGACAAAATACTGACAACAGATATATGGAGAAAAGACACAAACAGTTAAAAAGAAAAGATGATGAATACAGAGAGAATGAAAATACAATGAAAAGACAAAATACTGACAACAGATATATGGAGAAAACACACAAACAGTTAAAAAGAAAAGATGATGAATACAGAGAGAATGAAAATGCAATGAAAAGAGAAAATTCTGACAACAGATATATGGAGAAAACACACAAACAGTTAAAAAGAAAAGATGATGAATACAGAGAGAATGAAAATAAAACAAAAAGAGAAGACACAAACAATCGGTTCAGAGAAAAGGAGAAAAAAACAGTTGAAAAGAAAAGATGACAAATACAGAGAGATTGAAAATAAAACAAAAAGGGAAGACTCAAACAATCGGTACAGAGAAAAAGAGAAAAAACAGTTGAAAAGAAGTGATACCCAATTTCGTAAAATGGAACACGAAAGGAAAGCTGCAAACAAATTTGACAACGAAAAGAACATTATCTCGTCTTTTCATGAACTTGTAGAAAAAGGTCCATCTTATATTTACGTCTGTTGTGACCAAATCTGGTATAGAGAAAGTGTTTAGCTGGCGTCAAATATGCATATTCCTAACAAGATTTTACAAGAATTAGTTGTTACTGGAAGTATCAGTGCTGAAGGTAAGAAATGGATGTGCCATATTTGTGTTTCTTATGTAAAAAAATGACATTCCACCACTCTCAAGAAGTAATATATCTTTTCCAGAAAAACAACATTGTTTCGATCTTGCCATCTTAGAAGAGAGACTAATAGCACCTAGAATACCTTTCATGATGTTGCATGAATTACCTAGAGGAGGCCAAATAAGTCTTACAGGCAATGTTGTTAATGTTCCCTCAGATGTAAACACTACCATAACACGTCTTCCTCGAAATTTTTCGGAAAATGACTGCATACCATTAAAACTTAAAAGAAAAATATCATACAAGCACCACATGACATTTCAAAATGTGCGACCAAACAAAGTTCAACAGGCTATAAGGTATCTTGTAAGTTCGAGTCAGTTGTACAGGGAAGAAGGGATATCAGTAGATGAGTCTTGGGAGTGTATGTCTATGGAAAATACAGATTGTGAAGCCCAAGATACAAACACAGAGGAACGAAAAGATGAATGGGATGAACAAGAATTAGACAGCATTCCTGGAGGAACTCTTGACACTTTGATGCAGCCTCAGGATTTACTTGCTGAAGACTCAGCAGCTGTGTTGTCTTTTGCACCAGCTGAAGGAAACAAACCTGTCAGTATCTTTCTGGATAAATTTTCTGAGGAATTATCTTTCCAAACAATAGTTTGTGGGTAGAAAAGACAAACAAGCACACAGGTATCTTACAGCAACCTATGCAAGACAGACGTGCTGCAGGTCACATACCCAACATTTTTTTACAAATTGAAAAAATTACAAGCTCTACATATTCAAAATAAATCTAGTTTAGTTCTTAGAAAAACTAGAAATAATCAAGAAAAGACAGCAGGAGAGTTGAAGTCTGTTGAAAATCTGATGAAATTATGCAGGCATGATGAAGGTTACAAGATACTGAAAGATATGAGAGGATCGCTACCATATTGGGAAAAAACTAAAAAAGATCTTTTTGCGATGCTTCGATTACTAGGTATTCCAACCTGGTTTATGTCTTTTTCCTCAGCTGAGACAAGATGGGTTCATTTGCTGAAAATTTTGTCAGAAACAGTCCATAGTCAGACTTTGTCAGTGAACCTTTCCTTCTTCCAAAAGTCTGAACTAATACGCAAAGATCCAGTGACATGTGCAAGACATTTTCAGCATCAAGTTAAAAAGTTAATTACAAACATACTTCTCACATCAGCTTCACCTGTTGGAACTGTTGAAGATTACTTTTATAAAGTTGAGTTCCAGATGGGAGGATCCCCGCATATACATATGTTAGTATGGGTCAAACATGCTCCGAAATTTGATGATTCTGAAGTAGCCCAAGAACAAATACTAGACTATATTCATGTTCACAGCACTTGTAAACGAGATCCAACATTCCTCTACAAGAGCATAGTCATTTTAGAATTTGTAAGAAGAAAGATCAAAACATTTGTAGATTTGGTTTCCCCATCCCACCAATGCCAGAATGCATTTTAGAGCCTTTAGATGATAGTCTTTCTCCATCTGACAGAGAAGAATGTAGCAAACACTGGAGGGAAATAGCTCAGAAATTAAATGATTTCAAGACAGAGAAAAACGTGTCTATGAATTTCCAGGAGTTTCTGTTGTCACTTGGTTTAAACAAAGCACAGTATATAAATGCTGTCAGATCCTCTATAAATAGAAAACAAGTGTTTCTTCAAAGAGATGTTCATGAGACTCATGGAGAGCAAATAAAGATGTACAGTTTGTTGTTGATGCCTATGCTTGTGCGGTATATATTGTGTCATACATTGCTAAAGCACAAAGGGGTATGAGCAATCTTTTGTACAATGCAACACAAGAAGCTAGAAATGGAAATAAGGATATACAGCAACAAGTCAGATCTATTGGGTACAAGTTTTTAAACCATGTGGAAATATCAGCACAGGAAGCAGTGTATTTTATTCTGGAATTGTCATTGAAACAATCATCACGATATGTTGTATTTGTGAACACATCGCCACAAGAAGACAGGGTTATCCTTTTGAAAAGCAACAGCATTATACAAAATCTTCCAGGTGAGTCTACAGACTACAGACATTGAAGCTAAAAATATAATTCAGAGATATTCAGAACGATCCATATTACTAGCTTAGCTGATTTTGCTTCCAAATACAAGATTGTTTACAAAAGAAAGACAGCAGGTAAAGCAGATGAATCAGATACTGGAGATGAAATGAATGACACTGAAACATATAAACTGTCAGGTGAAAATTCTTTAAGAAGAAGACATAAGCAGGTTGTTATCAGGTATGTTAGGTATCATCAAGACATTGACCAAGAGAATGTTTTTAGAGAAGTGCTCCTGCTTTCCCATCCATGGAGATCGGAATACAAAATCATTGGAGAAAGTGAATCATACACTCAGCAGTTCTGTGAAGTTTCCAAAACACATGATATTCAAAGCAAGATGGAAGAGTATAACTACAAATTTACTGAACCTGACCAAGCTATTCAAGATGTTGAATCTTTGCCTTCCCATGTGTCGTCTAATGGCAATGTTTATGTTAATCAGGAAAATCTTGCACAAGAGGAGAAAGATGAAGCAGCTGGCCAAATAGAAAGTGAAGAGTATGAAGTGTTGGCTCCATTGTCAGATGATTTCAAAAGTTACCAATCTTTGAGCTCAGAAAAAACTCCTGATTGTTAAATTATTAGGAACTATATGTGTGATCAAGAGTACATGCAGCTTGCAAGAGGACTCAATGTTGACCAGATGAAATTCTTTCTACATATTTTGCACCATGTTAAAACTTCACAAAAGCCGCTTTATGCATTTCTGACTGGTGGTGCAGGTGTGGGTAAAACAGTTGTCATTAAAGTCCTATATCAAGCTCTTATAAGATGGTACAACTGTGGACCTGATACAGATCCGGATGAACCAAAAGTACTTCTTGCTGCACCAACAGGGAAAGCAGCCTATCTTATAAAAGGAAGGAATACCCTTCATTCTTTACTCAACATTCCAGCTAACCAAGGCTTTTCTTATAAGCCTCTGTCTAGCGAATCTTTGAATTCAATGCGGAAAAGATTTGCTGAAGTTAAGTTCATTATTATAGACGAAGTATCTATGATAGGCAATCGTTTATTTTCTTTTGTCAACCAGCGTTTACAGCAAATAATGGGATCCAAAAGACTTTTTGGAGGGATTTCATTGCTGGCTGTCGGTGATTTCTTTCAACTTAAACCGGTCTTTGATGGTTGGATCTTTAAAGATTTATGTCATGATATAGACCTCTTGCCTTAAATCTATGGAAAGAAAACTTCAAGATGTTTTAACTTACAGAAATTATGCGTCAAAATGACTCTAAAGTGTTTGCAGAACTCCTTAACAGGTTAAGAAAGTCAGAGCATACAAAAGAAGATATTGAACTCTTAAAAACAAGACAAATTCATACAGATCTTTGTCATCCCAGTTATCCTGTGCGTTTGCCACATATATATTTGAAAAACTCAGATGAGGACATACACAACAATATTTTTTGTGACTCCCAAGGACAAGCAAATATACTGTGTAGATCAAAAGATGCTGTTCTAGGAGATATTACAGAGACAGTGAAAGAAAAGATACTGCAAAGCATACCATCAGATGTGTCTAAAACAATGGGATTAGCTTCAGTAGTCAAAACAGCAATAGGTTTAAGCAATGAGTTGTCCTGTAATGTTGATGTTGAGGATGGTTTAACAAATGGTGCCTTATTTCAACTTAAAGCAGTAGGACCACAGAACAAATTTGGAAATTACAAGTTCCTATGGGCACAATTTGAGGATCCACATATAGGACAAAAATGTAGAGATACAAATAAGCAGTTTTATAAATCTGGGACAAATAAACATTGGACACCAATTTTAAGAATAAAACGTCAATTTCCTGTAGGAAGATACAAATCTGCATTGGTTTATGAGATCACAGTTTCCAGTTAGATGTTCCGCTGCAAAGACATGCCATCGTTGCCAGGGAGACACACTTCAAGCAGCAGTAGTGGATTTTGCTGGGAAAAGCTTTCCACATTCACATTATGTAGCGCTCAGCAGGGTCACTACATTCGAAATCTTACATATCAGAAATCTGAATGAGAAAAATATTAGAGGGATAAACGTGTAACATCTGAGGTGAACAGACTGTATGCTTCATCATTGGTGCCAGTTACAGACTACATTAAATTGCAGCCTTCATCTTTCTCATTATTGTACCAAAATGTGAGATCACTTCGTGAACATTTCCCAGATATTTTGGCATCACCTGCCCACAGTATTTCACATATTAACCTTTTTTCTGAAACAAAATTAAAACCTACAGATGATTCAGAGAACTTCAAACTGCCTGGTTATAGATTTGATAGATATGATAGCGTCTATGACAGTACATATGGGTTGGCTTGCTTCATCAACCTTAATCTTGAAATTTTATCTCAAGAGAGTCATTGTACACATACAGGAAATGCATACATAGAATGGGTTCATCTAGAAGTAAAATGTAATCTTACAGATATTCCAATTTTCTCAGTTGTGGCTGTTTATGTTTCTCCCACAGTATCACCATCACAGTTACGCCAGTTTCTGTATGAAATGTACTGAAGATATACTTCATTGTAGACAATGCATTACTGAAGTAACCACATACTATCAGTCTTTGATAGACCACATATATATCAGTGAGGAAATTAAGAATTACACAACTTGTGTGTTTGAAACTTATTATTCAGATCATAAATCCATACATATTTCTCTTCATTGACAATACTTCTGTTTTGATAAACATTGTGCTTTTCTGATGTACAGCAGTAAACGAGACTGTGATTTAATCTTTGAGAATATGTAAATAACGACAGATATAACGGCATCAGTGTTGATTTTACCTCTTGAAATATGGACCTATGGTGCTCATCTCTTGAAATCTTCCATCCTGTATGAGAAATAAGACCATTGGCATCAACATACTGGAGTAATTTATTCAGGTTAGCGACTTTATACAGACATACAGTTTCCTGTTCATACCAAAAATGCATACATATCGTAACTCAATTATGGTCTTCACAGTATATTGTTTGATATTTAAATACTTCACTGCATGTAAACTGCGACCAGATTCACTGGCATTTATAAATAAACAAGTTATACCTATAAGATTTCTAACAATGTTGTTCATCTATTCATTATATGTATAAACATATTTTAGATCTTCCCTTAGAGGTGTATCAAATATTTGCATGAAATATAACAGTACCACAAGATATCAGAACTATGCAAGTTAGTTAGCCAACTTGCTGATGAAGTTTTACAAGTGTCTGGTAATCTGGTCCTATAATATAATTAACTATTTAATTAAATTGTTAATTGTTTCTTAACACATTTCAGCTCCATACAGTGTTATTTAAACTTTGTGACATGCATCAACGAAATCAGAAGATTAATACAAGGACAACCAGCATTAAGGACTTTTTTTATCATTTTTGTTCACATATCACTTTGGTGGTGGAAATAAATAAAATTTGATTTTAGCAAAGTCTTTATACTTTATGTGTATATACTTTCTTGGACTGTTTATTTTTGATATGATTTAATTCCATCAAAATAAAGAATGTTGTTACCCTTCCATACTTTATCTTTAACCTCTCTGAGTAGTAGGGTCTTTCTACGTCTTGGTGTTTTTTCCTTTTAAAGTAGAGGTCTCTTATTGAAATATAAATTCATTTTACCGTCAAATCGCTGAATAGTGGAGCGCGCTGTCTTACGGACAGCTCTTGTTGAGATACATGCTTCACAAATTTAGGCCCTTTTCAGGCATATCTTTTACCAAGTCAAGGGCCATAACTCTGGTCTGGCTGATTAATATCTCTAACAAAACCCAAGGTTCACAACTTAACATGCTGAATGGTAAGCATATAATGTTTCATAAACCTGGGTCAAATGCTTTTTGAGATACATGCTTCACAAATTTAAGCCCTTTTCAGGCATATTTTTGACTAAGTCAAGGGACATAACTTTAGTCTGGCTAAGTGAGATCTAAATTCAAATCCCTACAACTTCCCATGCCGCATGCTGAATAATAATCCTGTGAGGATTGATGACTCTGAGTCAAATACGTTCTGAGCTCAGCACAACACAAAATCGGACTGATGGATGAACGGACATCTTTACAAACAGATACTTATGTGGCTACCCTTTTGTTCTCTTTATTGTTCTTTTAGCCATATATGAGAAAAATAGCCACGTAAGAGCTTACGGAATGAATGACATCTAAGAAAAATTACAGTTACATATTGCTCTAATACCCACCTAAGTATCCAAATGTAAGCACGGACAGACAGACGGACTTACAAGGGCAACTCTAATTAAGCATGTCGGAGTTCCCATCCACCCCAAAAAATGAAATTTTGGGGGACATAAAAATGCCATATAGTAAACATATGGCAGGCCCTTCCCGAACATATTAAGCTCTTTCTGATCAGCGTGTTTTATGCACACACTCATGTTTGTCTTTAATTCTTTTAAAAGTCTAAGACTGGTATTTTCATCATTTATTTTCTTTTTAATAACTAACTGAAATATATAGAAATGATCACAAAGAATTTCCAATTATAAACATATGGTAGGCCCTTTCCCATCATGTTAAAACATTTCCGCGGAAATGAGCCACTAGTCACACCGAATTACAGTGGTTTCGTCAAATCACCGGTTCGTCATACTTAATTTATATAGTAAGTGAGAAGTGGTTTCGTCATAAAGACTTTATATAGTTAATAGCATATAATAGGTCAATACAATGGAAGATGATCGCACCTATTTAATGGCAGTTAATATCGATGATTGCGTTAAAGTAATTCGCACATACTTAATCGATAATGTTACTCAAATTGCAAATGAGTTATTAAAAATTATTGTGTATTAAAAACTAGTTCTTGATAAATATTACGTTTCTGAAATAGACGGCCCGATCTATACTTCATTTCATGAAAAAAAAAATGATTAGCGAACAATATAAAGCTGATCTTGATCTGCACTGGTCGCGAATGCAGGTACATGTATACTTGCGATTAAGATGTTGATAATTAAAGGATGCTGTAAGAAAAATGTACAATTTTGGTAATATGAATTATCGGACTTGTATTAAATTACATTAAAAATTTGGCAAACAGATATATTTAAATATCTAAAATATGAATGTTATAAATGTACCAATGGAAATAAATTGTGTCTATCTTCACATTTACTCTTATAATTTTATATTTGTAGAGTAAGTATTTGTTTGCCATAATACTTATTTTACACAACTTCAATTACGGCCTTTAATTAACGCAAACTATACGTTGTTTTTAGCTTATGAACATCGTTAGCTTGTATGTTTAATTATCCCCGCGTAAGTTTGTGAACAGATCTTCTTATCAGGGCCGCCAATCTTCATCGGCAGAATCTCCGACCAACGGACCCAACTACGCTGGACTTCGTGATCAATACCAATTTCATCGGGCCAGACTTCGTTGCAGACGACATCCGGGTAGACGACCAGAGGCACATACTTCTTGCCACAACACCTCAGCTACAGCAGCTTAAACAGGCCAGGCGGTGGTTCTTGGATGGCACCTTCAAACTGGTAAAACGCCCGTTTTACCAGTTAATGTCTGTCCACGCGTTCGTCCGAAAGGGTGAAGATGCCAAACAAGTACCACTCGTCTACGTACTGATGTCACGGAGAACAAAGCAGGATTATATTGCGGTACTTAATTCCTTTATATATTTATATATTACTTGCATAACGGATCTTTAATAGTTTAAGTACGTTTTAAAATAAAATGATAAACAGACCAAGCATTTTTGTCTATGTTTCAGTATTTTTTACCAACTAAAATATTCTTTTCTATTTTCAGGTGCTGACCAGTCTACGTAGTATGCTGGAACGCCCGCAGGTTGAATGGTTCATGCTGGACTTTGAAGCTGGTAAGTAGAAAAAATCGATTTTATATCATGTGAAATTCAGTCCGAGGGTCTTACCACTGCCTACCTGGAAAAAGAAGATAAGTACAGGTTCTTACGGAAACTGCTGAGTCTGCCATACCTCCCTTCAGAGCAAATTCCAGCGGCTTTCCACCAGTTGAAGCAGCAAGCTTTAGAAGTCGGCGGCCCAATCCTGCACGTGACGCAGTATGTCCAGGGTACGTGGATAGAAGGAAGTATGTGGCAGCCGAACCACTGGAGTGTGTTCAGGGAGACGGTCAGGACAAACAACGACGTTGAAGGTAACCAAACTTTTCAGACTTCTGTAAATTGATGATTCCATGAGATTGACATAAATTAACATAAAGCTGTTTTGTTTTAATAAATTTACTGACACTTACCTTTAGTTGTGTTGTGGTGCTGCCATGTGTTTTGCTTGATCTGTTTGATCATAAATTGTATGCAAGTTTATGTATGCAATGTTATCAACGATAAATGTAACATTAGTATTTCTTTTTACTTTCAGGGTGGCACAGACGAATCAACACCCGGGCTGGTCGGGCTGATTTGGGGTTCTACCTGCTTGTACCTTTGCTTCGCAGAGAGGCCGAGACGGTAGATCTCCAAATCAGGCTTGTATCAGCCCATCTACTGACGAGGCTACACAGAGCAAGATACGCCAGACTCCATGGGGCATTGTTTGACGCTTGGGACAAATACGAAGACGGTGAACTGACGACGACACAACTTCTACGTAGATGCAGCAACATCGCGGGGCTCGGACCTTCCACTGGATTTACCAACAGCGCGGTACAAGAAGATGTATAAATTAAAATCAAAGAAACTGACATTGAAATGTGTGTTTTGTAGTGTATTGTATTGTACTTTGAATGTGTATGTTCTGTTGCTTCTTTCTCTTTTTCAGGGTTGACATGATATGTGTATTATAATGTATATAATTATATTGTATTGATATTGAATGTGATATTTTATAATGTATAAAATTATATTGTATTAATATTGAATGTGCTATTGTTTCTTTTTCTTTTCAGGGTTGACATGACATGTGTATTATAATGTATATAATTATATTGTATTAATATTGAATGTGCTATTGTTTCTTTTTCTTTCAGGGTTGTCATGATATGTATAAAAATGCATTGTGTATTGACTGTGATATTAATTGCTTCTTTTTCTTTTTCTTTTTCAGAGTTTACATGGCATATGTATTATAATGTATAATATTGTAATGTGTATTGAATGTGCTATTGATTGCTTTTTTTTTTCTTTTTCAGAGTTGACATGTGTATTATAATGTATAAAATTGTATTGTGTATTAAATGTGCTTCTTATTTTCATTGTTGAATGAGTGTCTTTTGTGATGATGTAAATAAATGTAAAAATATAAAACGCTTTGTTTTTCTTCTGCAAATACATTTTGATGATAAATTAATTTCTAATTAGAAGCATCAATGAAATGTCGGGAATTTAATGAGCAGAATGTGCCACAATTAGCACCTCACTGACATTCTAGAAATGCAAGGAATTTAGCACATTTTAAGTATAATAATCATCGATCATCAGTTAAGCTTTGGGGACAGTTACACTAACTTCTTAAGATAAGAATTTTAATTCTTTTACTATAAATATACATTTTGTATATCTAAATTTTACTTTTTATAGTATTTGTTTTTTTTCTTATCAAATTCTTTGTATATAATTATATTGTATTAATATTGAATAGATTTAAAATGTTTTAATTCTCAATAGAAATTCTTAATTTTTTATTAATTCAAATTTAACATTTTGAAAAATAAATTGTCTTGCGTCGAACTTAACATTTGTAACCAGTAATATATACATAAGTTTCGTCCATAATAATTAGTTTAACAAGAACTAAATCTCTATATATCTTAATCGATCGGCAATTATATCATTTATTTTTCTTTTCATTTTCTGTATAAATAATTAGCTTTAAAATTATCTTTGCAAAATTAACAACTTGTTTGCCACACGAAGTACATCAACAATAAAACGACCAACAAACAATCATTATTACACTATAACAATAAGTATGACGAAACCACTTCTCACTTACTATATAAATTAAGTATGACGAACCGGTGATTTGACGAAACCACTACCATCCGTCACACCGATATTATTTCGTTCAAAAAGAATACTATTTATAAATATCGCGCACCGACCAAGCTAAATTTGGAATGTTGCTGAAAACGAGGCTTGTAAACATTCGCGGGAACAAGGGAATTTCCATTTAGGTTAAAATTGTTCTTCCAGTGATTATTTTAAAAGAATCTGACAATGAAAATGATCAAAATAAGAAAAAGCATATTTGATATTGTCATTTCGTGTAGCATTGGAGAAATTCCTTAAAGTTCTGTAAACGAACCTATCCAGTTGTTTGACAGTTGTCAAAATGGCTGATGGAGACGGTAGGCCACCCAGTCTTGAACTTGATTCAGCTGATGGTCACGTTTCTAATAGCTATACGGAAGTGGAGGGATCACATAATTATCAAGGTCCACATGACTGGAGAAAACGTTTACGACCTGTCACATCGCCAATTAAAAGCAAATCACAAGATTGTTTGGACGCACTTGGTCTCGGGTAAGTGTAGTCCAAATAATCAGACATGAAGATTATCATTTGACATTCATCAGTATTCTTTTGTGTTCTGACATTTTATTTGTTGTTGTTGTTTTTCCTTTATGTCATTATACAGCTGACAATGGTCTCTGGGTGTATATTTTTCTGTTTGTGGAAATTATTCTCTAGGTATACTTAACACTTAATAAGTCACTGTGTGAAGTTGGTCGCTTTAATTTTTAAAATTTTCTGGTGTCTTTAATAAATTGCTGAAACAGCTTCTGAATTTCTGCCCCAAACTCCCTCCTCCCCTCTACATTGCCTATCAGAACTTTCAGGTTTATGTCTGCCACCGGTTCACTGTGTCTGTTTGAAGCCTCTTCAACTTCTGTTTCTAGTTTCTTTCTCTGTGTTTCATATTCTGGACATTCAAATATGAAGTGTCTGGTTGTCTCTACTTTGTCACAATTTGGACATGTCTCTTGAACATCCTGTGATATTTTCGACATATGACTATTCAGATGGGAGTGTCCTGTTATAAGCTGATTTATAATACATTCTAGCCTTCTTTCAGAATTATAAGGTTTTCTTGGCAGTACTGTTGGAAAAATCTCCATAAATCTTTCATTACCTTCTGTGTTTTCATATCTTCTCTGCCATTTTTGCTTCACATTTGACCTTAAGTCTTTTGCTAATTCTTTCTTACTTTCCTAGTGTTTTCATTCTCTTGCTTTCCTGTCATTTCACTTGCTGCCTCCTTTGCTAGCTTGTCTGCAATTTCATTTCCCTCTTTATTTTTATGTCCTGGTGTCCAGTGTATTTGAATCTTGTTATTCTTGTTCTCTAGGCTTTGTAATATTTTTCTTGTTTCTATTGTTAATGCTATGTTGGACTCTGGTATTGTGTTTGAAAAAATGGTTTTAATTGCTGGCTGACAGTCTACAAACAGGTGAATATTTTTTTGTTTGATGTTTTTTTCCTCTAAAAATGATGAAGCCAGATTTCCATTTAACTCTCCTACATAGTTGTTGCTGTTTGGACTTACTAGGCGTTTTAGTTGGACTGGATCTGAGTTTGTACCTTTCAAAAAGATGCATGCTCCTGCTCCTGTTGGTCCTGGATTTCCCAACGTAGACCCGTCTGTGAACATGCTGATTTCTCTGTCTGTTAATTTACTGATTATTTCAAGTATGTTCTCTACTTGCTGGTCTTTGTTATTCAGATGTTCTTCTTCATTTTTGATGTAACTGACCTTTCTACATAATTCTAGCCCTCCTTCCTTGCTATACTTGAAGTCTGTTTCTACATGTTCTAACTCTGTTTTACCCTTAACCTCATTGAAATGACTTATCAGGTGTTTATACATGCAATTGTTAGTCTTAGCTCTGTCTGTCATCCATGCCTGCAGGTCTTGTTTGATTGGGTTTTCTTCCACTTTGCTGTAGAATCTAATCAGCTCTTCTGCATTTTTAGCTCATCTGATTTTTTTAAAAAAAATGATGAGTTATTGTCATCACTTGAGCGGTTGTCGGCGTCTGCGTCGGCGTTGCCTGGTTAAGTTTTATGTTTAGGTCAGCTTTTCTCCTAAACTATCAAAGCTATTGCTTTGAAACTTGGAATACTTGTTCACCATCATAAGCTGACCCTGTATAGCAAGAAACATAACTCCATCTTGCTTTTTGCAAGATTGATGGCCCCTTTTGTACTTAGAAAATATCAGATTTCTTGGTTAAGTTTTATGTTTAGGTCAACTTTTCTCCTAAACTATCAAAGCTTTTGCTTTGAAACTGGGAATACTTGTTCACCATCATAAGCAGACCCTGTACATCAAGAAACATAACTCCATCTTGCTTTTTGCAAGAATTATTGCCCCTTTTGGACTTAGAAAATCAGTTTTCTTGGTTAAGTTTTATGTTTAGGTCAGCTTTTATCCTAAACTATCAAAGCTATTCCTTTAAAACTTGCAACACTTGTTCACCATCATAAGCTGACCCTGTACAGCAAGAAACATAACTCCATCCTGCTTTTTGCAAGATTTATGGCCCCTTTTGGACTTAGAAAATATCAGATTTCTTGGTTAAGTTTTATGTTTAGGTCAACTTTTTCTCTTAAACTATCAAAGCTATTGCTTTAAAACTTGCAACTCTTGTTCACCATCATAAGCTGACCCTGTACAGCAAGCAGCATAACTCCATCCTGCTTTTTGCAATAATTATTGCCCCTTTTGGACTTAGAAAAATGGTTGAATATTATGTTTAAGTCAACTTTTCTCATAAACTATCAAAGCTATTGCTTTAAAACTTGCAACAGTTTTTCACCATCATAAGTGGACACTGTACATCAAGAAACATAACTCTATCCTGCTTTTTGCAAGAGTGATGGCCCTTTTTAGACTTAGAAAATCATGGGTAGGACAATATTTCTATTACACAAAAAAAATCAGATGAGCGTCAGCACCCGCAAGGCGGTGCTCTTGTTGCACTTTAAGTGTAGGGATATGGGCAGAGAACCTGTCATCACTTCTAGCTGATCTGTTGCTGTAGAAGACATACACGCTATTGCTGTCAGTAGTGCCTTTCTCTGTACTTTTCCAAATTCCTTTTCAGCATAATCTGTTGCAGATGCTACCACTGGCATACCATAATCCATCACTGGAAGAACTAATGTTTTGTACAGTCTCATGAAGATTTCCTGATCGCATCCTCTCTTATCATTACCAAAGTGACTTATTGACCTGAGAGCTTTGAAACTAGATTTTGTTCTATTATCAACATGTACATGGAAGCTTAGTTCATCATCAATAATTATACCTAATACTTTTTTCTGTCTAACAACTTTGATAGTTTCATTTTTCAACATGACTCTTTCATCCCCTATGTCATATCTTTCGTTTGGTTTAATGATCATTACCTCAGTTTTTTCCGCTGCTATTCCCATATTCCACCTTGTGCACCATATATTAACTAATGTGTCTATGTCTTTATTCAATTTTTGTATCGCCTCTTTGATGTCCAGCCCCGATTCCCACATTGAACTGTCATCGGCAATTCGGTGTGCTTACTTGTCACATTTGTCATGGCATCACTTGTATATATGTTGCAGAGAAATGGTGATAAAACTGATCCTTGAGGAATTCCCACTTTTGATACACAATCTCTTGACTTTTCACCATTTACAGTAATGTAGAATTTTCTGTTACACAGGTAGTTGTATAAGTATAACCATAGCCTACCTTTAATTCCTTTTTCTCTAGCTTTAAATAGAAGACCTGGCCTCCATACTCTTTCAAAGCATGATTCATAGTCTAGGACAGCCACTACTGATACCTTATTGTCTGCTTTTTCTAACTGCAGGTTCTGAACCATTCTGCCAACTGCGTTTATGCATGACCTGTTTTTCCTATATGCTTCCTGACTTCCTGCAAAAATTTCTTCTGCTTCACATTTCCATCTCAGCCTATTTGCTATCACTCTTTCAAAAATCTAATTATCTTGTCTATCACACTTTCTAAAGTTATTGGTCTATATGCCCGCACTATGTTATAATCATCTTTACCAAGCTTTGGCATTATTAGTTTAGGGTCTGTCTTGAAAGCTTGGAGTAGGGGGCACATACAGCACTGCTGCTGTCTGTACGTCCGCTTGTCCAGAGATGTGTGTCCACCTCCTCCCACACCATTAGCTTGATTTGCTTCAGCTTTCCACAGATGAACAAGCTTGATGTGCAGATGGCATTTTTGTAGTGATTATTTTTACTGCAGTTATGGCCCTTTGATAATTTTCCTATACTGTATGTAGAGAAATGTTTTTGGACAGCGTCCCGTCACATCCAAATTTATTCAGGAAATCCCCAATGAAATCCTTTGGGAACGTTTTCTGGTACTTGTACAATGTATTTGTTCGATTACATATCTGATAATGATTTTATGATAATATTAAAGCATAAAATTGCCTTGCTGATTTTTTTTTAATGTATGTTTTGTTTCTGAAATTCTAGTGTTATCAGCAGTCTGCTGTGTATTGAAACCTATGTCTATCAGCCTAACTTATTAAGCTTATTGGGAAGACTTATTTTATAATCTGATATTTTTTAGTTGTCATCCCTGTAAGCCTTACCCTTATTTGCATTTTACTTTTAGGATTACGAAGACATTAAAAAATCCATAAAAGTCATAAAATACTGGTTAGAACTTAGACTTACTAGCTCCAATAAATTAAACATTAATATTCATGTAGAAACTTCACATGAGTTTAATATTACTCATAATTTTAAGTTAGAGACTTAAGTCGTTGGAATTATACTATTTGAACAGTTTGTACTTAGAAAATATGAGTTTCTTGGTTAAAATTAATGTTCATATCACCTTTATTCAAAAACTATAAAACTTTTAAAAGCTACAGCTTTGAAACTTTGCTCATTTGTTTATCATCATTAGGGAACTATGTAGGTCAGGAACCGTAACACTAATCTTCATTTTGTCAGAATTATGGTCCTTTTTGTACTTGGAAAATCTGGATTATAACTCTTTCTTTTCTTACATACTGTCCAGCACTTGCAGACAAGCGATGGCATCCGTAGGCAGTGCTCTTGTTGAAGATTGGTGACTGATCATTTTATTTATAGTGGATGTATTTCTGCTAAAGGGAGAAAGATTTTTCATTTTAGAGATGGTAAGGAAGAGAAACCTTATAAAAGTCGTCCCTTGCCGCCATGGAAACAGGATCTTATAGAGAGAAACAGAAAGGTTGCAAGAGTAAGTATTATACATACTGAATAAGGTGTTGAAACAAAACTTGGAATTTAGGAAGCTTGCATGGAAACCATGGTTTAGTTTGTTGTTGTTTTTTGGTGCCAGGTTAGTGTATAAAGATCATTGTTGCTAAAAACAGAAAAATGTTTTTAGCTCACATGTCACAAAGTGACAGTGTGAGCTTTTGTGATCGCGCAGCGTCCGTCGTCCGTCGTCCGTGCGTGCGTCCGTGCGTAAACTTTTGCTTGTGACCACTCTAGAGGTCACATTTTTCATGGGATCTTTATGAAAGTTGGTCAGAATGTTCATCTTGATAATATCTAGGTCAAGTTCGAAACTGGGTCAACTGCGGTCAAAAACTAGGTCAGTAGGTCTAAAAATAGAAAAACCTTGTGACCTCTCTAGAGGCCATATTTTTCAAAAGATCTTCATGAAAATTGGTCAGAATGTTCACCTTGATGATATCTAGGTCAAGTTTGAAACTGGGTCACGTGCCGTCAAAAACTAGGTCAGTAGGTCAAATAATAGAAAAACCTTGTGACCTCTCTAGAGGCCATATTTTTCATTGGATCTGTATGAAAGTTGGTCTGAATGTTCATCTTGATGATATCTAGGTCAAGTTCGAAACTGGGTCAGCTGCGGTTAAAAACTAGGTCATTAGGTCTAAAAATAGAAAAACCTTGTGACCTCTCTAGAGGCCATACTTTTGAATGGATCTTCATGAAAATTAGTCTGAATGTTCACCTTGATGATATCTAGGTCAAGTTCGAAACTGGGTCACGTGCCGTCAGAAACTAGGTCAGTAGGTCAAATAATAAAAAAACCTTGTGACCTCTCTAGAGGCCATATTTTTCATGGGATCTGTATGAAGGTTAGTCTGAATGTTCATCTTGATGATATCTAGGTCAAGTTCGAAACTGGGTCAACTGTGGTTAAAAACTAGGTCAGTAGGTCTAAAAATAGAAAAACCTTGTGACCTCTCTAGATGCCATATTTTTCACAAGATCTTCATGAAAATTGGTCTGAATGTTCACCTTGATGATATCTAGGTCAAGTTCGAAAC
Source organism: Mercenaria mercenaria (assembly GCF_021730395.1). Classification (NCBI taxonomy): domain Eukaryota; kingdom Metazoa; phylum Mollusca; class Bivalvia; order Venerida; family Veneridae; genus Mercenaria; species Mercenaria mercenaria. The sequence continues at coordinate 63,763,020 of NC_069363.1, read as the reverse complement.
TGGGTCACGTGCCGTCAGAAACTAGGTCAGTAGGTCAAATAATAGAAAAACCTTGTGACCTCTCTAGAGGCCATATTTTTCATGGGATCTGTATGAAAGTTGGTCTGAATGTTCATCCTGATGATATCTAGGTCAAGTTCGAAACTTGGTTAGCTGCGGTCAAAAACTAGGTCATTAGGTCTAAAAATAGAAAAATCTTGTGACCTCTCTGGAGGCTATACTTTTGAATGGATCTTCATGAAAATTGGTCAGAATGTTCATCTTGATGATATCTAGGTCGAGTTTGAAACTGGGTCACGTGTCATCAATAACTAGGTCAGTAGGTCAAATAATGAAAAAACCTTGTGACCTCTCTAGAGGCCATATTTTTCATGGGATCTGTATGAAAGTTGGTCAGAATGTTCATCTTGATGATATCTAGGTCAGGTTCAAAACTGGGTCACATGAGGTCAAAAACTGGGTCACTATGTCAAATAATAGAAAAAAATGACGTCATACTCAGTTCAAAACTGGGTCATGTTGGGACAGGTGAGCGATTCAGGACCATCATGGTCCTCTTGTTCATTATCATACAATAAATTTCGAATAAGATCAGTACACCAAATCTTGTAAATAGGTAACCGTCATAGAGACCAATGTTTTTGTTTTCATTTTGGGCAGTTTTGGACAACATAATTTTTAAATCTAAAATAAATGGATTTTAGTTAGCTGTTCTGAATGAGAAATTGTGACCAAACTTGGTATAATATGTAGCTTGGGAATATAGTTGGGTGAAAGGTTATTTATTATGGCCATTTTCATATAAAAATTGGGCAGTTTGTTTTGTAATACATATTTTTCAGTTTCCGTTGATAATTTGTTACTTATATACTAAAACTAAGGTCTGAAATTGTTCAAATTTCAGTAGAAAATTGTGGTTTCTTGAATTAAATTGATGTTACCATGGAAACGAAGCCCGTGACCTATATAATTAAATGTAAAATTCAAAAGGTTTGACACTGGTCTATTTAAGGAACACAGCTTCGGTTTTTTTATTTGCATTTTAACAATATCCATGAGAATAATAGCAGCATGCAGAACGATTTTTTCATAAAAAATGTCAGACGAGGGGTACTGCTGTAAGTATTTTAAACTGTGAAATTTGTTTAGATATGTGTAAATAATACGAAAATATTACTTACGTTACAAATAAGATGTTTTAAAGCTACATTAACAAGAAACTTAGAAAGATAATTTTATAAATATTTTTATGCCCCCGAAGGGAGGCATATAGTTTTTGAACCGTCTGTCAGTCTGTCGGTCTTTCAGTCTGTCCGCAATTTTCGTGTCCGGTCCATATCTTTGTCATCGATGGATGGATTTTCAAATAACTTGGCATGAATGTGTACCACAGTAAGACGACGTGTCGCGTGCAAGACCCAGGTCCGTAGCTCAAAGGTCAAGGTCACACTTAGACGTTAAAGGTCATTTTTCATGATAGTGCATTCGTGTCCGGTCCATATCTTTGTCATCCATGGATGGATTTTCAAATAACTTGGCATAAATGTGTACCACAGTAAGACGACGTGTCGGGCGCAAGACCCAGGTCCGTAGCTCAAAGGTCAAGGTCACACTTAGACGTTAAAGGTCATATTTCAACATAGTGCATTGATGGGCGTGTCCGGTCCATATCTTTGTCATTCATGCTTGGATTTTAAAAATATTGGGCATGGATGTGTACCACAGTAAGACGACGTGTCGCGCGCAAGACCCAGGTCCGTAGGTCAAAGGTCCTAAACTCTAACATTGGCCATAACTATTCATTCAAAGTGCCATCGGGGGCATGTGTCATCCTATGGAGACAGCTCTTGTTTTTAAAAGAAATTACGATAAAAAGCAAGATATAAGCTATTCATCTCTGTTGCCATGGTTACTTTAAACTTTAAGAAAAATAGGGTACCATGTAAAGTGCTTGGTATTTTGCTAATAATGTTACCCAAATATTCCATGTTGGTCATTAACATGATTAACAGAATGGCACTGAAGCCGTCGAAAAACCCGTTTTCGTACATAGTTGTTAAAAATAAGAGAGAAAATGTGTTACCACGGAAACATGAACCCAGCGACATATACACCTCTATCGCAGCTGTATTAATTAGCACTATAAAAATTGTTATAGCACATGGGTTGCTTTTGGTGATGTTGGTGCTAATTCATATTGATGTAATGATACTCTGTACTAAAGGTTGCTTAAGTCTGTTGGAGACTTATTTTGGAAGTAGGATGGAACTTAAAATTTGCCTATGACCAGTCAATTTTGTGTTTTGCGTGTCTGAAGAAATATTTGACTTATAGTCATTTAACATCATATGGTTGTTATTCAGCATGTGAAGTTTTGGGCCTGTGGTTTTGTTTGAGATCTCAAGTAAAGTATGACTGGCATTATGGCCCTTGACTTAGTATAAAATATGCAAAAAAGATGTATCTCAAAAAATATTTCTTACACGAAACTTTGTAGGATTGTTATTCAGCATGTGAAGTTGTGTATCTGGGATTCTTTGGGGGATTTCTCTTATCCAGACTTACTTATCTTAGTCAAAAATATCCATAAAGGGCCATAAAGTTTGTATAGCATATGTTTAAAGGTGTTTGGCCTAGAATCATGAAACCTGTAGAAATATTATTCAACTTGTGAAGTTTTTATGCCCCTGAAGATGGGCCTATTAAAATCGCACTGTCCGTCCGTGCCTTTGTCCGTGTTAATTCTTGTCCAGTCTGTAACTCTGCCATTCATAAAGAGATTTTGAAATAACTTGGCATAAATGTTCACCATAATGAGATGACGTGTCATGCACAAGACCCAGACCCCTAGTTCAAGGTCACACTTAGAGGTCAAAGGTTAACAGGGTCTGTTTCATGTCTGGTCCATAACTCTGCCATCCATGAAGGGATTTAGAAATAACTTAATGGCATAAATGTTCCCCATAATGAGACAACATGTCATGCGCAAGATCCAGACCCCTAGCTCTGAGGTCAAGGTCACACTTAGAGGTTAAAGGTTAACATGGTCTGTTTTCTGTTCGTTCCATAACTCTGCCATTAATGAAGGGATTTTAAAATTAATACTTGGCATAAATGTTCCCTATATTGAGATGACGTGTCATGCCCAAGTCCCTGACCCCTAGCTCCAAGGTCAAGGTAACACTTAGAAGTCAAAGGTGTTTCTTGTCTGGTCCATAACACTCTGCCATTTATCAAGGGATTTGAAAATAATTTGACACAAATGTTAACCATATAGGGAAGGTGGGTCACGCTTATTACCTGGGAGTCGGGTCAAGGTCACGAAAAGATGTGTGTTTTTTTTTTGCGCAGACAACTGTAGCATTCTTGGGCACGCTTTGTGGGCATTTGTCACCGATAGTGACAGCTCTTGTTCACTTAAGGTTCACTTAGCCTGACCAGAGTTATGGGCCTTATGGCCCTTAGAAATATGACAAAAGCCCTAAAAGTTCCATTGCATGTATCTGGAAAGTTATTTGACCTAGAGTTTTGAAACATTAATAGAAATAAAAGAAATGAAGAAAGAATCTAAATTCATTAGTAACAGTATGTGAGTCGTCTAGCATGAAGAGTGCCAGATGGATTTTGTTGGTATGCAAAATACCAATCATTTGTTCAAGAATTTTGTATCCACTTGGGCAGATGGCCCTGAATGTTGGGCACGGTTTTTGTTTCCACTGGGATGATTGTGTAGAGAATAATGATCATTTTGAGCTTGACTATATGGAGTATGGAGAGCTGTCCTAATTGACCCGATGTCGGCGTCCTTCCGCATCCTCACTTTGGTTCTCTTTATCTCTGTAACTACTTGATGGATTTGTTTCAGACTTAAAGCAATTTCAGGTTAAAGTTTTATGCACTTTCACTCTATCTCTGTTATTACTGAATGGATCTGATTCAAACTTAAACAATTGTTCAACATCATCACCCACATCATATGGCACAAGGGCCTTAACTCTTACCAATATTTCATGAATTATCTCCCCTTTTTACTTAGAACTTCAAGTTAAAGTTTTGATGCACTTTCACTCTACATGTATCTCAGTTATTACTAAATTGATTTGATTCAAACTTAAAATAGTTGTTCCACCATATCACCCTATCGTATGACACAAGGTCCATAATACTGGCACCAGTTTTTCATGAATTATGCCCCCCTTTTATTTAGAATTTTTAAAAGGTAAGTTTTTATGCATTTTCACTATATCTCTGTTATTACAGAGATTATTTGATTCAAACTTAAGATAATTGTTCAACATCATCCCTCACAACATATGACAACAGGACCATAACTCTAGCACCAATATTTCATGAATTATCTCCCCTTTTTACTTAGAATTTCAGGTTAAAGTTTTGGTGTACTTTCACTCTATCTCAGTTATTAGTAATTGGATTTGATTTAAACTTAAAATAGTTGTGCCACATCATCACCCGCATCATATGACATAAGGTGCATCACTTTTGCACCAATATTTCATGATTTATGCTCCCTGTTTGCTATTCAATGTTTTGATACACTTTGTCTCTCTTATTACTTTATACTTTTGACAGACTCAAGCTATTGCCCAATAACTTCATTCAGATTGTAGTCATTAAACTCTCAAGTGACAGCTCCAGCTTCCTCAGATGTGCCCAGATTCACTATCCCGCATTGAAATAGACAAGTGCGCTGTCTCCTGTGACAGCTCTTGTTCTATTGGTGATGATGATCCTAAATGACTGTGTGTGGGTTTTTTATCTACGTGGATGACACCCTCTTTGTTTAATAGAATGAAATTAGGTATCTGTAAAGTCTGTACATGTCTGTTCCCTTGTATTTAGTCTGACCAAACAATAAAACATGAAATGCACTTTGAATGATGAAAATTGAGCAAATTAAGAAATTGTAATAGATCACTCAGATGATTAATTGCAGGGTGAGGTTTTGATCATGTGTTTGTTGATTAAAATATTTTATTTTATATTTCAGCTTGTTCGAAGGGAGAGCTCTGGAAGATCAAAGAGGAATGCTGTAAGTAGTATTGACAAATTTTGCTCCTATATTGTCCAAAATTTTAGTAATTTTTTCCCAAGTCCAGGGCTCACTTGTCTGATTGTTCGGGACAAGTAAAACCGAGGTCAGGACAAGTAATAGTTACAAGGTGGTTGTCCAGTAGGACAAGTTAATGAACTTATCTCTAAATAAATAATAAGTGGTCATTATCAATTTCCGTACAGACTAAATGAGCAAAATCAACTTCATTAGAAGTAATTACCAGTAATCTGTTATGTAAACCACTGGACATCCATCTTAGATACTTCAAAAATGCACGCACAACAGCATGAAGAAAAACATTGGTGATTATTGCCTTTTCAGCTGGGCGCATCGCACAACTAAAGTTAGTGCCCAGCTATAAAATTTCAATATACAAATTCAAATTGTCATGTACAAATCTTAACACCTGTATACCTAACAAACTGATAATTACCTGTTTAAATCATATCTAGAGGCAAATACTAAATCAATAATGTATAGTCACGAAAAGTGTTACAAACAATTGGCTCATTTTACCCCCAACTGTCAATTTCGTGCACTACAATTTTTGACGAACAACACTTTTATATTGAGTTGAAAAACATTGGGTTCAAATACTTGTATATATCAAACAAATTTTATACTGCACAAATCGGTTTTATTCCTTTTTTATTGACGTTAATAAAAAATAAATTGGTCAGTAATAATTGACGAATATATTAACATCAGTTGAAACCAAATAAAACGGATGCTAGCAGAAGATGCTGAACCAATAATATAGTCTGTTTTATCTCCTCAAGTGGTACCTAGGCTTTTTCAATTAAAATACTTGCAAAGCTTGCAAAAATGCACTGTTAATGGAAAAATCTGCATAAATCTTACCCGTAACTGTATGATATTTCGAACAAAACACATTCAGATTAGTCCTTACAAAGAAGATGCAATTGTCTGAATAGTGTGGGTATTAAATTGACTAAGTGTCAGGTACTCATTTTTGTAAGTGATGCATGACTTTAGAAATAATTATACTTTTAAAGAACATATCTCTTTTCCAGGTTGTTAGACGAGAAAGTTCTGGAAGGTCCAAAAAGCAACTTGGAAGTGAGGTACATAACAGTTGTTAACTGTATATATTCCTTGCATAGTTTGCCTAGTGGAAAATTTTATAATGATTATTTTTAGCTTGGCTATTGGAAGAAGAGGTAGACCTTTTGCACTTACCCATTTGTCTTGTAACAGCATTGGCATCCTGATTTGATTGAGGTTTTGTATGTAAGTTGGTATCTCAGTAATCACGCTGCCACATGCCACTCAATCTTTAATGGTTAAGGGATATCAGATAAAATAAGCAGTAGTATAAGCCAATGTCATCTTTGGATGTAAAACCTGTAAAGTATTTCATTGGTAGGATTATTTAGCTCAGTCTTTACACTGGATGACATATTGGCCAGACTAACTATGGAACATGAAAATTAAAGAGTTTTAACAGGAGATATTTGAAGATGAGTTTCAGCTGTTATTGTTGATGAAATCAAAATCGTGTTTTCAGGACCTGCATAAAAAAAACAATGCCAGATATCAAATAAAAAATTTAGTCTGTAACATATTTTCACGACGATGATTTTCAGACAGTTTCTGGTCATTTATAGAAAGATTTACCAGTGCAAATATATAAAATAAATTTATTCTAAATGAACAGGTGATTAATCTTCACCAAACTTGATCTGTAGCATACTTGTATAAGCCACTTTCAAAGCTTGTTCAAATGTTTCTTCTTGACCCCTTCTAGGGGTTACAAGAGCTAAAAGTAAAAAAAAACTTGAAATGACATCTGATGAACCAGGTGATGGATTTTCACCAAACTTGGTCTGTAGCATTCTTGTATGGTCCTCCCTCAATTCTATTCATATCTGCACAGTGCTTAAGTATAAAAAACCTTTAAACAACTAATCCCCTGAACCAGATGATGGATCTTCACAAAACTTAGTGTGTAGCATTCTTGTATTTACCGCTCTCTAGTTTGTTCAAGTGGTTCTGCTGGGCCCCCAGAGCTAAAAACAGCAAAAAACATTTAAATATCTGATGATGATGATGAACCACTCAATGGATCTTCACCAAACTTGCTATCCCCAGCCTGTAGTGAATATAAACAAAGGTATATTAATATCAAATATTAAAATACTAAAAATTACTATAGAATATTAAGCAAAGATGTTGATTATTAGTGTTTTGCACAATGTATATGAGTCATAATGAAGGTTAATATTTCTGTTTTCAGTCACCTTCTGGAATTGGACGAAAGAAATCATTCCGAGGAGGCTGTACATCAGACAATGCTTTCACTCAGCAAGTTGTTAATGAAAATACTGGCCTGCGACGGAGGATTTCACCAGCAAATTCGGTAAGAAAATTTACCTCCTGAATGGTATTGGTCAAGTAAGTATTAGTTGTGTATCCAAGAACTTGTTCACATAAAATGAATCAGTATTAGTTTGGAGTTCAGCCTACCAAGTAATTGTAATTCTGAACTTCCCATTTGTGTTGAGATATATAAATGTTGTCTTGTTTGTCTGCCCATGTATAAGAGAAGTTATCTGTAGTACACTTTTCATGATAAACTCGTTCAAAGGTGCTTTGCATACAAATGCAGCATCTCAGGGCAGAAATTTCATCTTTAACTAGTACAGAGACATGGCAATTAGACCAGAGGGAGAGAGCGAGAGAAGGCCCTCTGTACAGATATAGGAATTTCTGACTAAGCCTAGCCTAGCGCATAAAGTACACTCTCAGATGAAATGCAGTGTCAAAACATTTTGCAAAAAAAAAAAAAAATCCTAAATGTATCGTAACATTTTACACACACTCCTAAAAAGTGACAAAAATCCTGTTAGGGTACTTGTATTTTGTTTATGTTGGAGGTCACTATGACCTTGGCCTTTGACCTACTGACTGGCATAGCAATAGGGGTCATCTAAGACTACGGACGTTAGGAAATCATCATTATGCAGTTTGACGAATGTAAGCTGTAGCAGTCTTTGGTTATTTAAATGTTGAAACTGCAGGGTTCTAGCCAGGATTTTTTGAAGGCATGTTGCAGAAGGATATTTTTTGATGAACAAAGGGGTGGGTGCGGGAGGGGTATCCCCTCCGGGGGTTACCCCAGAAAATTTTGTGTTACTACAACTCATTTTGGTGCATTCTGGTGCATTTCAGAGTGAAAAACATGGTGGTATTTTCAGTGATTAATAAGCATCATTTACATGCACAACAAGAACAAATAAAGATATTGGGTCATAAAAGATCCTATGGAGTTTATTTGCTAAATGACAATTAAAAGTTTATCAATTTTAAGTTGCTAAAAATGTTCATTTACTATTTATTGTAAATAAAACAACACAATTATAGCACTGCACACAGATCTATTTGTTTAAAGTTTATGTCTTCTATTCCTGTGGAGTTTATTTACTGAAAACTTATCCATTTTAAGTTTTTGAAAATGTCCACTGTTTGTTGTACATACATGTAAAACAACATAATCTGAGACTGTCATCCAGGGAAACACTGGTTTCCATTTTGGATCAATGCCCGATTTCCTTTGGCCATTTGGCGTGTGGTTAAGGTCGCTGACTTTAAATCACTTGCCCCTCATCGATGTGGTTTCGAGCCTCACTCGTGGCATTGAATTCTTCATGTGAGGGCTTACGGAAGGTCGGTGGTTCTACCAAAGTGTCCGTTCGTGATGAAATAATGCACGGAGGGTATTTCAAACTTTTCTCTAAAAGTTCTATTTTGAAAGTGACGACAGAAAACATTAATTCTTGCATTGTCTTTTCGATATTCCGCCTGAGAAAACACATTTCATACATGTGAAAAACATTAATATTACGGCGATAATTGTTCAAAGCATTTTACCGTGTTGCACAATTTTTGACTTAATTCCTTACATTGTCTTTCCTTGACTGCGAAAAATATTTGGACGATAATTATTGAATAATCTGTCATTATATCTAATGACATGTATAATCTTAAAACTTGCGAAAACAGTCACTTTCATGTACACATCACAAGATACCGCCTGTCAAAGGATTTAAAGGCGGAGCTACGATGAAATTTAAGTCACATGTTCCACATAGGAAGCTGTCATTGGTTTATCAGTTATCTAAACTGGCATCGCTTTACCTAAACTATCGGGTAAGCACGTGGAAGCTTTTCGAATACACTAACGGATTAATCGGGGTGTTTATTGGATTTTATGACATGTCGCTTCGGCAATTTAGGGATGATGGGGGAAATAAGGGATGTCGAATATACAACTCGAAGTCTGAAGGCATGTCGCACGCGACAGGCGATAACAGCCTGGCGAGAACCCTGAACTGTTTCCATTGTCAGGGTTGTTGTGACATTGATCTTTGACCTACTGCCGCCACAAAACAATAGGAGTCATCTATCTTCTTATCACAGGCAATCGTCCTATGATGTATGAGCATTTTGAGACCAAGCATTCTTAAGTTATTTATCATTAACAGAATGGTCTTTAAATAGACAGACTTACAATGAGGAAAACAGTATTCCTCCTTGTCTTCAAAAGGGGTATAAATAACACATGTAAAATGTAGTCACGTAAAAATGTACCAGCAATTCTATATTGACACATTTTTAGCTCATCTGATTTTTTGAAAAAAAATGATGAGTTATTGTCATCACTTGAGCGGTTGTCGGCGTCTGCGTCGGCGTTGCTTGGTTAAGTTTTATGTTTAGGTCAGCTTTTCTCCTAAACTATCAAAGCTATTGCTTTGAAACTTGGAATACTTGTTCACCATAATAAGCTGACCCTGTATAGCAAGAAACATAACTCCATCTTGCATTTTGCAAGATTTATGGCCCTTTTGTACTTAGAAAATATCAGATTTTTTGGTTAAGTTTTATGTTTAGGTCAACTTTTCTCCTAAACTATCAAAGCTATTGCTTTGAAACTTGGAATACTTGTTCACCATCATAAGCAGACCCTGTACATCAAGAAACATAACTCCATCTTGCTTTTTGCAAGAATTATTGCCCCTTTTGGACTTAGAAAATCAGTTTTCTTGGTTAAATTTTATGTTTAGGTCAACTGTTATCCTAAACTATCAAAGCTATTGCTTTAAAACTTGCAACAGTTTTTCACCATCATAAGTGGACCCTGTACAGCAAGAAACATAACTCCATCCTGCTTTTTGCAAGAATGATGGCCCCTTTTGGACTTAGAAAATATCAGATTTCTTGGTTAAGTTTTATGTTTAGGTCAACTTTTTCTCTTAAATCATCAAAGCTATTGCTTTAAAACTTGCAACTGTTGTTCACCATCATAAGCTGACCCTGTAAAGCAAGCAACATAACTCCATCCTGCTTTTTGCAATAATTATTGCCCCTTTTGGACTTAGAAAAATCATTTTCTTGGTTGAATATTATATTTAAGTCAACTTTTCTCATAAACTATCAAAGCTATTGCTTTAAAACTTGCAACAGTTTTTCACCATCATAAGTGGACACTGTACATCAAGAAACATAACTCTATCCTGCTTTTTGCAAGAATGATGGCCCTTTTTAGACTTAGAAAATCATGGGTAGGACAATATTTCTATTATACAAAAAAAATCAGATGAGCGTCAGCACCCGCAAGGCGGTGCTCTTGTTTCTTTCCAATTCCTTCATGAACATAGCTTAAATTTAAATTGTTCCTTTTCTCATTGTTTCAGTTTAAGACCACAAGTGGTGTGAGAAGAACTCCGTCAGACAAGGTATTAGACCCTAATGATCCAGTTACAAAGAAGAGGGTAGAGAGAGTTCGGAGGGCAAGGTTATATTTGTTACAACAGATGGGACCAAATTCATTTCTCATAGTAGGAGATTCACCAGAGCACAAATTCAAGGTCATAATTGGGCCACAGGTAAAGTTCACATATTTCCGAATTTCTGGTTTCTGTCACATAGCTTGTATTATTAATATGGTTGGAACAGTCAGTACTACTGGTTTTTTAGCTCATCTGATTTTTTGAAAAAAAAATGATGAGTTATTGTCATCACTTGATCGGCACCGGCGTTAGCGTTGCCTGGTTAAGTTTTATGTTTAGGTCAGCTTTTCTCCTAAACTATCAAAGCTATTGCTTTGAAACTTGCAACACTTGTTCATCATCATAAGCTAACCCTGTACAGCAAGAAACATAACTCCATCCTGCTTTTTGCAAGATTTATGGCCCCTTTTGTACTTAGAAAATATCAGATTTCTTGGTTAAGTTTTATGTTTAGGTCAATTCTTTTCCTAAACTATCAAAGCTATTGGTTTGAAACTTGCAACACTTGTTCACCATCATAAGCTGACCCTGTACATCAAGAAACATAACTCCATCCTGCTTTTTGCAAGAATTATTGCCCCTTTTGGACTTTGAAAATCAGTTTTCTTGGTTAAGTTTTATGTTTAGATCAGCTCTTCTCCTAAACTATCAAAGGTATTGCTTTAAAACTTGCAGCACTTGTTCACCATCATAAGCTGACCCTGTACAGCAAGAAACATAACTCCATCCTGCTTTTTGCAAGCTTTATGGCCCCTTTTGGACTTAGAAAATATCAGATTTCATGGTTAAGTTTTATGTTTAGGTCAACTTTTTCTCTTAAACTATCAAAGCTATTGCTTTGAAACTTGCAACACTTGTTCACCATCATAAGCTGACCCTGTTCATCAAGAAACATAACTCCATCGTGCTTTTTTTCAAGAATTATTGCCCCTTTTGGACTTAGAAAATCAGTTTTCTTGGTTGAGTAATATGTTTGTCAGCTTTTCTCATAAACTATCAAAACTATTGCTTTAAAACTTGCAATACTTGTTCACCATCATAAGCTGACCATGTACAGCAAGAAACATAACTGTGTCCTGCTCTTTGCAAGACTTATGGCCCCTTTTGGACTTAGTTAAGTTTTATGTTTAGGTCAGCTTTTCTCCTTAACTATTCAAGCTATTGCTTTGAAACTTGCAACAGTTGTTCACCATCATAAGCTGACATCAAGAAACATAACTCCATCCTGCTTTTTGCAAGAATTATGGCCCTTTTTTGACTTAGAAAATCATAGGTAGGACAATTTTTCTATTATACAAAACAAAAATCAGATGAGCGTCAGCACCCGCAGGGTGGTGCTCTTGTGTTGGATTACCCGTCGCACACACACGATTATAGGTCATATGGCGACTTTCCAGCTTTGATGGAGGAGGAAGACCCCAAGTGTCCCACAGTGCATTATTTCATCACAAGTGGACTCTTAGGCAGAGCCACCGACCTTTCGTAAGCCAGCTGGATGGCTTCCTCACACGAAGAATTCAATGCCTTGAGTGAGACTCGGACCAATTTTGGTTAGGGGAAAATGATTTGAAGTCAATGACTTTAACCACTCAGCCATGGATGCCCTTGCTGCTATGGGGGGCGGGGGGGATATCAATTCGTGGACTTCCACTTACAAGGGTAAAATGAATGGGAAGTTTGCTTGCTTGTTGGAATTAAATTTCTTGTATTGACACAACCACAGAATCCACAAAAATTAGTCCCCCATGAGTATTAATGACAGTTCCTCAAACAGCCCATCATGGGGGCATATGTTTCTAACAAGGAGCTCTCTTAAACTGAAAATAATTAGCAGTTCATCCTGTTTAGTAGCAAAATGCCATATTCCCGGTCTGGGCACTTCAGTATAGTATCATGAATGAACTAAAATTGATTTTTGATTTTCTCTTTTAGACATGCAGTTGTGGTAAGGGCCCACATTGTGTACATGTACTGTTTGTGATGCTGAGAGTTTTTCAAGTCAGTGAGAGTGATCCCTGTCTCTGGAGCAAACAGCTGAAGAACTATGAGGTAAGAAATCACATAACAATATACATGTATGAAATAGATATCTAAAAAAAATGGAAATTTATGTTGTAAAGTATTACATGACATGTATGAAGCAAACAGTTGTAATCTGTGAGTTAAGAAAATGCAGACTGTGTTGGGCTAACAGCTGCAAACCATTAGGTAAGAAAAACATGGTTATGAAAACACATGACAATGTATAAAGCAAACAGCGGCAAATCTTGAGCTTTTAAGAACATTGGGTGTCTGTCATCCATTCGTCTTTAGTCGTCATTCTTTCACAATTTCATTAAAGAATGTCTGCTGAACCACCAAGCTGATTTCAGCTAAATAATTCTTTGGTGGTCCTCTTTCAGATTCCTTCAAATCCAGGTCATCCATGCAGAATTCCGGTTGCCATGACAATCAGAAGGAAAAACTTAAAAATCTCAGAAACTGCTATCACGATTTGAAATAATTTAACTGAAATATTTATTGGGTGACCCTCTAACAAATAGCTTCAGATCATTATTGCCCCCCCCCCCCCCCCCACCCCACCTCAAATTTTTTTAGTTAGGGCAATTAGTTGCCAATGTCTGTCCATCTGTCCCGGTCTGTCCAAATTTATGTCGTGCTCTCAAAAAGTATTTGACCCAGAGTCATCAAACCTCACAAGATTGTTATTCAGCATGGAAAGTTGTGCAGTAGGGGTTTTAATTTGGATCTCAAACAGCCAGACCAGAGTTATTACCCTTGTCTTAGTCAAAAATATGCATAAAAAGGGCCCAAGTTTTTATCGCATTTGACCCAGTATTATGAAACATTACAGAAAAAAATATTTGAGTCATCTAATCTCAGAGGATTGTTATTCAACATGTGAAGTTGTGCACCTTAGGTTTTGTTAGAGACATCACTCAACCCGACCAGAATTATGGCCGGCAGAAAAGTTATGTCACACATATCTCAAAAAGTGTTTGACCTAGGGCCATGAGACGTCAAAGGAATATTATTCATCATTTGAAGTTATGCACCTGGGATTTTGTTTCAGGTTTCTTCCTGTCTGACCAGAGTAACGGCCCTTAATTGTCAAAAAGTGCATAAATGGGATACAAGTTTGTGTCGCATGTATTGCAAAAAGTTTTTGACTTGGAGTCGTAAAACATTAGGGGATTGTTATATAGCATATGAAGTTTTGCACCTGGTGTTCTGTTTAGGATTTCACTCAACCAGACTGGAATTGTGGTCATTGACTTAATGAAAAATACACATAAAGTGCTTAAACGTTTGTGTTGCATATATCTTAAAAAATATTTCACCTAGAGTCTTGAAACCATACAGAAATATTTTCAAGCATGTGAATTTGTGCACCTGAGTTGTTTTGGGTTTTTTTTTTCACTTTGCAATACCAGAGTTATGGCCCTTGACTCAGTAAAAAAATAGAAGTTTGTACCCCATGTATCTCAAAATGTACTTGACCTAGAGTAATAAAACATAAGAGGAATGTTTTATAGCATGTGAAGTTGTGCACTTGGTGTTCTCTTTGGGATTTCACTCTTATAGGCCAGAGTTATGGTCCTTCACATAGTGAAAAAACACAAATATCTTAAAGTTTGTGTTGCAAATTTCTTAAAAATATTTCACCTATTGACACACATCTAGTGTTTCTTTAAAAACCTAAGGAAAATATCGAAAATCTTCTCCTCTGAAACTACCAGCCCAATTTCAAAATAATATTACAGAAATGTTCCTTAAGAGACACTTCCAAATTTTTTCAGCTCATCCTGATTCAATAAATATTATGACTAGGATGGGACTAGTTTTCTGTGTACATTGTATATCTTGATGCAAAACTTTAAAAATGTTTCCTCTTGAAACTGCGGGCTCAAATTAAAACTAATTTCAGCTCAATTTTTTCGGGCATCTTTACGACTCGGCTCAGATAACTTGGTAAAAAATTGAATAAAGCACAGCAAAATACTTCGCTAGAAGTAAGGACATGCTGTTTTTAGCTCACTAGAGCAAAAGGCTCAGGGTGAGCTATTAGGATCACTCACCGTCCGGCGTACGTCGTCCGGCGTCCGTTGTCCGTCGTCCGTAAACTTTTACTTCAAACGACATCTCCTCATAAACCGCTAGGCAAATTTCATCCAAACTTTACAGGAATGTTCCTTGGGTGAAGCTCTACAAAAATTATTCAATGAATTGAATTCCATGCAGAACTCTGGTTGCCATGGCAACCGAAAGGAAAAACTTTAAAAATCTTCTTCTCAAAAACCAGAAGCCCTTGAGCTTAGATATTTGGTGTGAAGCATTGCCTAGTGGACCTCTACCAAATTTGAACAAATCATGACCCCGGGGTTAAAATTGACACTGCCCCAGGGGTCACTTGATTTTACATAGAAAAATCTTAAAAAATCTTCTTCTCGAAAACCAGAAGAGCTAGACCTTAGATATTTGACATGTAGCATTGCCTAATGGACCTCTACTAAAATTGTTCAAATCATGACCCCGGGGTCAAAATTGACCCTGCCCCAGGGGTCACTTGATTTTACATAGGAAAATCTTCAAAAAATTTCTAAAAATAAAGCAGAAGGCCTAGATCTTAGATATTTCACATGTAGCATTGCCTAGTGGACCTCTACAAAATTTGTTCAAATCAGACCCCCGGGGTCAAAATTGACCCTGCCCCAGGGGTCACTTGATTTTACATAGGAAAACCTTCAAAAATCTTCTTCTCAAAAAGCAGAAGCCCTAGAGCTTAGATATTTGACATGTAGCATTGCCTAGTGGACCTCTACTGAAGTTGTTCATATCATGACCCCCGGGGTCAAAATTGACCCCGCCCTAGGGGTCACTTGATTTTACATATGAAAATCTTCACAAAATTTCTTAAAATAAACCAGAAGGCCTAGAGCTTAGATATTTCACATGTAGCATTGCCTAGTGGACCTCTACAACTTTTTTTCAAATCATGACCCCAGGGTCAAAATTGACCCCGCCCCAGGGGTCACTTGATTTTACATAGGAAAATCTTCAAAAAATTTCTAAAAATAAACCAGAAGGCCTAGATCTTAGATATTTGACATGTAGCATTGCCTAGTAGACCTCTACAAAATTTCTTCAAATCATGACCCCCTGGGTCAAATTGGCCCCGCCCCATGGGGTTACTTGATTGTACATAGAAAAATCTTCAAGATTTTCTAAAAATAAACCAGAAGGCCTAGAGCTTAGATATTCGACATGTAGCATTGCCTAGTGGACCTCTACAAAATTTGTTCAAATCTTGACCCCCCCCCCCCCCCAGGGTCAAATTGACCCAGCCTCAGGGGTTACTTTATTGTACATAGGGAAATCTTCATAAATTTGCTTAAAATAAACCAGAAGGCCTAGATCTTAGATATTCGATATGTAACATTGCCTAGTAGACTTCTACAAACTTTGTTCAAATCATGACCCCCGCGGTAAAATTGGCCACGCCCCTGGGGTTACTTGATTGTATACGGAAAATTTTCAAAATTTTTTCTAAAAATCATCAGTTTGACATTTGAAACATATTACTCCGGTGAGCGATCCAGGGTCATCATGACCCTCTTGTTTATGTATGTTTATGTAATTTGATTAAAAAACCTCTTGTACAGTACTAGTTTAGCCTGTGTTGTTGTTGTTAAATAGGTGGAGACTTTGTTCCGAGCTTACAATGAGAAAAGAACGTTAAAGATAGAGGCACAGAAACTGCGGCGCAGCTTCAGACCGTCGCCAAATACTTCCAGAGTACCTTCCCCTGAAGAGACTGTCGCGCCCTCGGAAAGTGATGCTGGGTATAGTACCTCTCTTTTCTTTATCGCAAACGATACCCGTTAGGACTTGGTAAAATAAATGTATACTTGCCATTATTACTAATTTAAAGGAAGATTCAGACACACTTTTAGTTTGCTCTTAAAATGAATATATATTTTGGCTTTACAATGAATGCATAATATTTACATTCAGCATGTAAATTTCTGTTGGCAAAGTTCTTGTCCAGAATGTGGAAAACATACTTAGTGTTCACTTTGGTGATATACTGTAAAATCATTACTATTCTTTAGGGACTAATTTTGTAGATTTTATTGTGAAATCAGTCAACAAAATTAAATTCAATTTCATATGTTAAAAGGTTGAAATCCACAGATTCGTATCCATACAAAGTAGCCAATTTAGAGCAATTCCTTGAGATTTGTGCCCATGACATTAAATTAAAAAAGAACAATATATTCAATCCTAAAGTAATTTTGACCCCAAACTTTTCCATATTTCTGTATGTTTATATCACTCTTTTTTTTTTTTTTTGTTGGCTTAAAGTCAGCAATCATTGTATGACCATGATTTTATCGACTACTCTTGTGATGTAGCCTTGAAAATATTATAGTCATTATCATGTTCAGGGTCTTGCACTTGGCAAAATTCATTATCATGATGGTAAGGTTGGGTAAGGTTGACTGCAATATTGCTCACTGAAATCGTTCGAATCAAGAAAAAGCTAAGAATATGACTCATGCATGTTACTGCTAGCAGTAAGGTAGACTTATATAAGTGGAAATTTAGTAGTTAGTCACAAACAAGGACTTGTTGCTTTAAAGAGAATGTATTTGGACATTCTGTTTCTCAGGATAAAAATGAAGGATGAAGGATACTGGAAGTATACACAGTGAGAACTGTTTTACATTCTATGAATATCTTACATTCACTTTGTATTTTGTATAAAAAAAAGGGAAAAAAAAACAACATTATGATGATTTATTTTCATATAAACAGCATTTGTGCAGTAATTGGCATATCTTTATGATTTTCATGGGATTTCAAAATGAATGACAGAAGTAGGAATGGCTTAAAAGTGGTCACTTATATTTCAGCAACCTTTGATGACTATTTTTCAGTTGTTGTATTTTCTAAAAGAGATTTAGAATTAATGATTGAAAATCAAGGAGCAAAAAGACCCATTTATACATAGCTTCTTGTTAGAAATATAGGTTTTATTGATGTTTTTATAAAATTTTGTAATTATTCCCCCATTTGATATGGAAGTATTTAAGAAGCTGAGTACTTCTCTTTATTATGTCTCCCACATGTACAGTACTAGTTTAGCCTGTGTTGTTGTTAAATAGGTGGAGACTTTGTTCCGAGCTTACAATGAGAAAAGAACGTTAAATATTTTTTTTTTTTTTTTTCCCACATGTAGAGAATATAAAATTATATTTTATATTTACAGAAGCGTTCGTGAGGAAGACGATACATGTCCAATATGTCTGCTTGAGATGCTGGAGGGTGAAAGTCTTCTTAAGTGTGACGGCTGCCAAAACAAACTTCATCATCATTGTATAACTGTCTGTAAGTCTTTTAGTGCTTTCTGTAGCACATATACTTGAAAACTTTACGTATTGCATTCCCAAAGGACATAACTTTTTACATAGGGATTACCTAGATACTATTTCAAAATTTATCTTGATACAGATTTATTTAGCTAAATGTATTTGGCTAGCTTCATGTAATGTGTGTACATGTGGATTTGAGGTATTGGTTATTAGCTTGGCTAAGCACAAAGTGCTTGGGATGAGCTGTTGTGATCACTCATTCATATGCCATCCAAAGTTTTGTTCAGATGACATTTGCTATGAGACTGTTCAGTGGAAGTTGATGAAGTCAGCCTGTGTGCTGTTGTAAGGGGACTTCTTGCATCATAGTTCAAATTATTCTGCTTGGTTGCCTGTAGTGACACCCAGAGATTGAAATAGAAAAATACAATTGAAACGGAATTTCTAGGTCACATCTATATCCAAAAACTCAAATGATACATTTTGAAGGGAATGTCTCATGTATATTCAACAGTAAAATGGAGGAAAAACAACATTTATGTTGTTTGTTTTTTTCAACAAATTGAATGTTAAAGTGAGAGCAGTGGGAGGGTAGATATCTCAGTCTTGTATATATTCTGTTGCAAGAAAGTGATACAGATATCTCCTTATGCTTTTTAGGTTATTAGGTCAACGGTCAAATGACTTTAAGGTTGAAAAGTTTTTGAAATGGTTTTGCAATAGAAAAATGAGGAACATTTAGCTTACAAAACATAGTAGATGTTGTTAGGTCAAAGGTCAAGGTGACAGCATAGATGAGACTTTCAAATTACAAACTATGTTACCTCTTGTAGGCCATCATATGGTCATGTGTGTTTTACGTCTTGTCTTCAGTTTATGAACTTGTAGATAGCTTTCCACTGACCACTAATTTCTGTCATGTTGCCAAATAATTTGAAGAATATAAAAGAGAAACACACAATTCTGCCTGTCTATTGCCACCACTATTTGTCAGGTAAAAGCTTGTTTTCAGCTTTAACTCATCAAGAAATAGTACATAGAAATTTTACTTGAACTTCGCTGTGATACAAACATTGTTGCAGTATGTCAACTTTGTTTCAAAAGAAGTCAAAATACATATATTTAGAAGTATTTTTTAAAGGTCTTGAAAAATTCAGGTGAAAAGAAAATTTCAGGATAAGCCAGTACAGTTGAAACTCAATATCATGATCTCACTTATCTCAAAATTATCTCGAAGACATGTTCATGTCCTGTCCCGAAAACATGTGCACAAAATATCACTTTAAGTCGAATTTCAGGTTGTAAGGGTATTTAGTTGAATTATCTCAAAAGGAGGTAATAATTTTTATGCCCCTAAGGCGGACATATTAAAATAGCACTGTCCTTCCGTGTGTGTGTGTGTGTGCGTGCGTTCGTCTGTGTAAATTCTTGTCTGGGCTGTAACTCTGCCATCCATAAAGGGATTTTAAAATAACTTGGCATAAATGTTCACCATAATGAGACGACGTGTCATGCGCAAGACCCAGAGCCCTAGCTCCAAGGTCAAGGTCACACTTAGAGGTCAAAGGTCAACTTGGGTCTGTTTCTTGTCCGGTTCATATCTCTGCCATTCATCAAGGGATTTTGAAATTACTCGGCCTAAATGTTCCCCATAATGAGACGATGTGTCATGTGCAAGATCCAGACCCCTAGCTCTAAGGTCAAGGTCACACTTAGAGGTTAAAGGTTAACATGGTCTGTTTCTTGTCTGGTCCATAACTTTGCCATTTATCAAGGGATTTGAAAATAATTTCACACAAATGTTAACCATATTGAAAAGTTGTGTCACACTTATGACCCGGGTCTCTCAGGTCAAGGTCAAGGTCACAGAATGATTCATACCTAAACTATTCTGGCATATTTTGCGCAACCAACTGTACCATTCTTGGGCACGCTTCCGGGGCAATTTGTCACTAATAGTGACAGCTCTTGTTTTAGAAAACTTGATATCTCGAACTCACTTATATCAAAATTCTTTTGAAGACATTTTCAAGTCCCGTCCCGAAAACATGTGCACAAAATATCACTTTTAGTCCATTTTCAGGTCTTAAGGGTATTTAATTGAATTATCTCTAAGTAAAACGCTCGATCCCTTGCAATTCAAGATACAGTGATTCCAGCTGATGATTGAGTTTGAACTGTATCTGTTAATTGCAGCTTCAGCTTGGCATTAGTATGGTAACTTCGCGTATTGTTGGTTGATTATAGGTTAAAATAAAGGCCATTTGTGTTCAATCCTTATTAGTATATTAGTGACGTATTTAACAGTTTGTTGAAATAAAATGAGAATACAATTAGCAGCAACTATGCAGGATCCACTTTCTATTAACATGTGAGAAAAGTTTGCTACTTGCTTATTTCAGGGTTTGAAGAGTGTAAACGTCAGAATGAATCACTTATATGTCCATTGTGTAGAACCAGATGGAAAAAGTCTGTTGTTGAAGTTAAAGGGTAAGTTAATTGTATATCAGTTATGCCTTTCCTTGACATATTGAGACATATGATTGTTCAATTCAAAAAACCTCTTTGTCTAAAGGATAGATGCATCTATATTCAGGCCCTTCCCAAGAAATGTTTTAAGGCGCTGGGGTGAAGTTTGCATGGCAGGATGAGGGGTGGGGTGTTCCCTCCTGTGTTTGATTTTTTTTTTTAAAGTCAAACCCAAATGGTGCCTTTTTAAGTATACCATATGCAAAAAAACACAACAACATGTATTTCATTACTTTTACATTTTCACATAATCATATAACCATCAATATATCATATACACCACACAGATGTCCTTCCAGTTCTTTTGTACTAACAGTAACAACACATAGACATTTTTTTTTTCCATATTAGAGTACATCTGTCTTTGGCACTGTGCCATTCCTTTACTGCAAAGGTCATTCAATTTTTGTCCCTGCATGGACACCATGAGTAAGGTATTAAGCACTTTCATGCTCAGTGATGAATGGTGTTTGGTATTTACAAGATCCAACTGCTGAAACCTCTCTCACAGTCTGAAAGTGCAAAAAAAAGTATTTGTTATTTCTCCAGAGCAAGGATAACTAAGGATGGATTTATATTGTAAAAGTTCCTAAGATCTGACATTTATCTTGTGTTCTTCTGCACGATGAATTGCAACAGTATTTCTGTTAAATATTTGTGGGTGTTAAAAACACCATTGCAGCTTTTTTACACACAGAAGCAGGTTCTGTATTTCAAGTTTAACTATGTATTTTACTGCAAGCAGCAAGTTTTAGAAAGAACATGTATACACACCAGCTGTGGAGGTGAGTAGAAGCTACTGTAGCGACTTTGCTCAGGTATGGGTGAGACTCTGACAGATTACTGGCAATCCACTCCACGGTGCTAACAGTGTTCATCTGGGACATTTCTGGTGTGGTAAGGGTGGCTTTCACCTGTGCCCATTCAATAACCGCAGGAGAAGTGTGATGAAAGAGCCTGAAATGAAACACGAGTTTCATTGACATGTTTCAGTGACTTGACAAAATGAATCATAACTTTTTTGTTGTTAAGGTTTTTTTTCTTTTACAATTCTTGGACCATACATGATGCTGTAAATATATTCAGTAAATAAATAAATCAGCTATTTATTTAACATAGAAATATTGACTTCCTTGAAATACAGCAGAAGAGAATTCATCGACTAGGATTCTTTACCTGACAAAGTAGGCAGTTGCTTACAGACTTTGGGGTCTTTAGAACTGGTCTTTCCCAGGAACGATGGTTAGGTAACCTGCCTTAAATTTTGTTATTCAACTCAAACTTGTATCATTTGGCCTTTTCATGTTTACTTTGAGAGATACAGAAGCAAAGTGAAACGAAAAATATCATAGTAGATAAAGTTTAATATTTAGCAATTAGCACCTTAAACAATGGTAATTAAACATCCTATAAAAAGTTTGCTTCAGTTCATCCAGAACAATGATTTCAAACTTCAAACAGTCAAAGAATTTTAATACAATTGCCTTTCTCTGCTAATTATTACTCGATAACAAATTAACTTACCCATGCGTGCCGCCACCAACTGTTATCCCATTTCTTTGCATAGACTAATTATAATCCTTAACTAATTATAATCCAATCACTCCTGTCCCAATTAACCGCAGACTTGTCAAAACACAGACTTTCATCAATACACGTGTCGTCTTTAAACCCTTATCAGTACACGGTAAACAGCTAGCTACACTGTGTATTCATAAACTACCCTGATCAATATTTACCGAGGTATCTCATGGGGATGAAATGGCTTACTGATTTAAGACGCCACACTAATAATTGAGGCACTGCGCGGGGTATTTAAGCGCTGTGGTAAGCTGTATTTCATGTTTTAAGCGCCGCGCCTTGTGAGGCTGGGGAAGGGCCTGATATTGTGTAAAGATAACTTTAGTACATAAATGAGCCGTGCCATGAGAAAACCAACATAGTGGGTTTGCGACCAGCATGGATCCAGACCAGCCTGCGCATCCGCGCAGTCTGGTCAGGATCCATGCTGTTCGCTTTTAAAGCCTATTGGAATTGGAGAAACTGTTAGCGAACAGCATGGATCCTGACCAGACTGCGCGGATGCGCAGGCTGGTCTGGATCCATGCTGGTCGCAAAGCCACTATGTTGATTTTCTCATGGCACGGCTCAAATATCAATTCTTTTCCATTCACATTACAATGTTTGCACCATGTTTAATGAAATGTTGATTGTTGGCCTAATCAGACTCCACCTAAAGTTGATTCCGAAAGTGGAGCTGTGGTCAGTACAATTATTAAACCAGAATGTTGAAACTCTACATATGAACTAGGTGTGGAGAGTAAAGATATACAATCTGAGGAATTCCATTCATAAAAAGATTACCATTGGTGAAGGTATTAAAAAAAAAAAAAATTAAAGTTTATTTTAGTTTTGATATGTAAAAGTCATTCATGTTTAGGTTCATTGAAAGTTTTTTTTTTACTCTTTGAATTACTTGCTGTTCACTGCTCTTGTATTTAAAACCTCACATAGGGTGCAGAATTCATGTGAGGAAGCCATCCGTCTTTCTTAGGGAAGGTTGGTGGTTCTACCTCTTTGTCCACTAGTGCCTGAAAGAATGCATGATGGATCATCTGATGTCTTACTCCACCATCAAAAACAGGAAAGTCACCATATGGCCTATATATTTCTAAGTGTGATGTAATACCCAACAAAAAACTTTCTTTACCTATTAAAAGACAATATTATTATCTTCAGTGATGAGCCCATTGCAACAGAGCCCCCTGAAGCTCCACCGAACACCCGTGTGCCGTCCCCACAACATGACACTGATAGCACCCGATTGCCTTATGCTGAACCTATCCCTGGGGAATACATTAGCATGTCCACTCCTTGGATTGAGGTGAGTGAAAGTTCAATACATTGTTGGGGTTAATCGAAATATCATCTGACAATAAGTTCTCAGTTCAAGACATGTCTAACTTATTATAGCATGTCCACTCCTTGGATTGAGGTGAGTGAAAGCTCAATTTATTATTGGGGATTGAAATATCATCAATAAGCTCTCAGTTCTAACTTATTATCTCTTAGGTGTTTTTTTTTTTACAGTTTTGGTTATCGGCAAAATCAAAATCTTAGAATTTGATTCCTTGGTGAAGTAATGGTTTTCTTAATTCTGAATTCATTCTTAATCCATCTCTGTTTCATGTGGGAAAGTTGTCAGTTACTTGCAGAGATTGTTGGCACTAGTACAAAATTTAGTAACTCTTAATAATGTTAACAGACCACGATTAAGTGACTATATATATATATATACAGTTGAAAATTCCAGATTAAATAGTGGAATTAGAGTTGAAACTGCCTTAGCCACCTGCATTATGCAGCCTCTTTGTCTTAAGCATCCATTCAGTAAAGGAGGTAGGTTACCTTAATATTTGTATATGCGCATGTCCAACCAGAAGCTAACATGACGATTTACGACGACGTTTACGACAAACTAAATGTGTTTGTATATCCATTCTTCTGAAAAAAAAATCATGAATCTGCCTCCGATCTGATGCTTAATGGTTTAATAATGCAGAAATAATGAATAAATTGCCGCAGAAACGCTGTTGCCTTAAAATGACGTTGTGACGTTACGTGTCAATTACCACGCAAAATTACTAGCTACGTAATTTTGTGCATTTTCTTTATTTGAACTATTTTTAAACTGCCATTATTTGCTGAAATATTTTTTATGAGTCTTTCGCTCTGAAAAATGATCAGTATTTTTCTACTTTTATGTAGTTATATTGAAATGTTATGCGGAATGTAAGAAAATGGATGATGGTAACTGATGTTACTGGGAATATAGTTGGATGAAAGGTTATTTATTACGGCCATTTTCAAATAAAAATTGGGCGGTTTGATTTGTAATACCCATTTTTCAGTTTCCGTTGATAATTTGTTACTTATATACTAAAATTAAGCTCTGAAATTGTTCAAATTTCAGTAGAAAATTGTTGTTTCTTGAATTATATTGATGTTACCATGGAAACGAAGCCCGTGACCTATATATCTAAATGTAAAATTCAGAAGCGTTGACACCGGTCTATTTAAGGAACAAAGCTTCAGCTTTTTATTTGCATTTCAAAAATATCCATGAGAATAATAGCAGCATGCAAAATGATTCTTCCATAAAAATTCCAGACGAGGGGTACTGCTGTAAGTATTTTAAGCTGTGGAATTTGTTTAAATAAATGCAAATAACATGAAAATATTACTTATGTTAGAAATGTTTTAAAGCTACATTAACAAGAAAGATAATTTTATTTAATATTTTTAGCTCATCTGTCACGAAGTGACAAGGTGAGCTTTTGTGATCGTGCGTCGTCCGTCCATCCGTGCGTAAACTTTTGCTTGTGACATCTCTAGAGGTCACAGTTTTCATGGGATCTTTATGAAAATGGGTCAGAATGTTCATCTTGGTAAATTCTAGGTCAAGTTCGAAACTGGGTCACGTGCGGCCAAAAAGTAGGTCAGTAGGTCTAAAAATAGAAAAACCTTGTGACCTCTCTAGAGGCCATATATTTCACAAGATCTTCATGAAAATTACTCAGAATGTTTGCCTTGATGATATCTAGGTCAAGTTCGAAACTGGGTCACATGCCATCAAAAACTAGGTCAGTAGGTCTAAAAATAGAAAAACCTTGTGACCTCTCTAGAGGCAATATATTTCACAAGATCTTCATGAAAATTGGTCAGAATGTTCACCTTGATGATATCAAGGTCAGGTTCGAAACTGGGTCACGTGCCTTCAAAAACTAGGTCAGTAGGTCAAATAATAGAAAAACCTTGTGACCTCTCTAAAGGCCATATTTTTCATGGGATCTATATGAAGGTTGGTCTGAATGTTCATCTTGATGATATCTAGGTCAAGTTCTAAAGTGGGTCATGTGCCTTCAAAAACTAGGTCAGTAGGTCAAATAATAGAAAAACCTTGTGACCTCTCTAAAGGCCATATTTTTCATGGGATCTTTATGAAAGTTGGTCTGAATGTTCATCTTGATAATATCTAGGTCAAGTTCAAAACTGGGTCATGTGCGATCAAAAACTAGGTCAGTAGGTCTAAAAATTAAAAAAAACCTTGTGACCTCTCTAGAGGCCACATTTTTCAATGGATCTCCATCAAAATTGGTCAGAATGTTCATTTGATGATGTCTAGGTCGAGTTCGAAAGTGGGTCACGTGCCATCAAAAAGTAGGTCAGTAGGTCAAATAATGAAAAAACGTTGTGACCTCTCTAGAGGCCATATTTTTCATAGGATCTGTATGAAAGTTGGTCTGAATGTTTATCTTGATGATATATAGGTCAAGTTTGAAACTGGGTCAACTGCGATCAAAAACTAGGTCAGTAGTTCTTAAAATAGAAAAACCTTGTGACCTCTCTAGAGGCCATACTCTTGAATGGATCTTCATGAAAATTGGTCAGAATGTTCACCTTGATGATATCTAGGTCAGTTTCGAAACTAGGTCACATGCGGTCAAAAACTAGGCCAATAGGTATAAAAATAGAAAAACCTTGTGACCTCTCTAGAGGCCATATTTTTCATGAGATCTTCATGAAAATTAGTGAAAATGTTTACCTTGATGATATCTAGGTAAAGTTCAAAACAGGGTACCCTCATGTACCTTCGAAAACTAGGTCAATAGGTCAAATAATAGATAAACCTTGTGACCTCTCTAGAGGCCATATTTTTCAATGGATCTTCATGAAAATTGGTCAGAATTTTTATCTTGATAATATCTAGGTCAGGTTCAAAACTGGGTCAGATGAGCTAAAAAACTAGGTCACTATGTCAAATAATAGAAAAAAACGATGTCATACTCAAAACTGGGTCATGTGGGAACAGGTGAGCAATTCAGGACCATCATGGTCCTCTTGTTGTAGATTTCATGGTTGCGTCAATCCACGAGGTAAAATCCCAATGAACAAAGAAAAGTTCTTTATATTTTCTCCTTTACACTTGGAAATCCATGACTTTAACCTTTGTCTGAATTGAATGATGGACCAGTCCATTTTTGAAATTTAGCAGGCTAAAGGTTAAGTCTCAACAAAAAGGAGATTTAGACCAAAACCACTAATTTTATGCTAAAGAAATTAAAATACTTCACCATTTATTAAAAACTGTTAATATTTTTGCCGTAAGACTATTAAAATTGTTACAGAAACTACCTTTTTGTTTCCATAAATATTTGCAAACACTTTCACATTGACAGGTTTTGGGAGAAGACCTGGTGTCTTGTCTGTTTTCACGTAACTGGTCAATACGAGAAACTGGACTGAAGCATCTTGGGAAGGAAATGACACGTGAAGTGGCTCAGGTCGCTGTAGACAGTAAGATGGGAATGTCCTTGACCAATGAAGAGACCATGATGAAATTACTGAAATGTTGCTTCAGTGTTGTAGCCTTCATGTGTAATGATCCAGTGTACAGAGTGTTTGTTGGATGTCTGGTAAGTGGTATGCTTACGTCAAGTTCATACTGTTTCATTGCCTCAAAAGTTATATCTCTTTTTTTATGCCCCCGAAGGTGGGCATATTTAAATTGCACTGTCCGTCCATGCGTGTGTCTGTGTAAATTCTTGTCCGGGCTGTAACTCTGCCATCCATTAAGGGATTTTGGAATAACTTAGCATATATGTTCACCATAACGAGACAACATGTCATGCGCAAGACTTAGACCCTACCTCCAAGGTCAAGGTCACAGAGGTCAAAGATTAACAGGGTCTGTTTCGTGTCTGGTCCATAACTCTGCCATCCATGAAGGGATTTTGAAGTAACTTTACGTATATGGTTACCATAATGAGACAATGTATCATTCGCAAGACCCAGACCCCTAGCTCCAAGGTCAAGGTCACACTTAGAAGGGTCTGTTTCGTGTCCAGTTCATAACCCTGCCATTCATCAAGGGATTTTGAAATTACTTGGCATAAATGTTTCCTATATTGAGATTACGTGTCATGCGCAAGATCCAGACCCCTAGCTCCAAGGTCAAGGTCACACTTAGTAGTCAAAGGTGTTTCTTGTCTGGTCCATAACTTGTCATTTATCAAGGGATTTGAAAATAATTTGGCACAAAGGTTAACCATATTGAGAAGGTGTGTCGGGCTTATTACCCAGGTCAAGGTCACAAAATGATGTGTGATTGTTTTGCGCAGACAACTGTAGCATTCTTGGGCAGGCTTCATTTGTAACTAATGGTGACAGCTCTTGTTACAACCTTTTTCTGGATTTGGCCTTTTAGTATTTTTTGAAATCTTTTTTTTGTCAGAGTAAATATTGTAATATGGAGGTAATAATATTTTCATTGTGAAAAAGAATGAAGCCAAAAATTTTCATTGAATTGCATAATTAGAGAATTGTAAGAAGGAAAAAGAGATAATAAAAAGTGAACTCATATAATTTTCTGACCTGTACACATAATCTATGATCAAAGCATTTTGAAGCTGTGACATTGAAGTGACTTCCCTGTAGCTTATCTGTAAAGTTTTAAGTTCAAAGTTCCCTGGAGGCTGGACTCTTCAAAAAGAGAGTAGTGACTATAAATCAAGGTCAGATGTCAAGTGTGTTTAACACAGTTCATACCTTACCAGGGAATGGATTCCTTCAAAACAAGACTAGTGACTATAAATCAATGCAGGAAGTGGCATGACTTAAACCAGCACATTAAAGAACCATGGGAAGCTTCTGGAAAAGCTTACACTGACTTATATTGTTCTGGAGTGGCCGTCAGTATGAGCAACCAGTGGCAACTAAAAATACAGTTATATACAAACTTTTCTTTTCACATAGAAGACCTTTAATTCATTAGTTTAGGTTTTAACAGAGAAATATATTAATATCTCTTCTTCTAGAACAATGTTGAAAGAGGTTCATTTTTAGCTCATCTGATTTTTTGAAAAAAAATGATGAGTTATTGTCATCACTTGAGCGGTTGTCGGCGTCGGCGTCGGCGTCTGCGTCGGCGTTGCCTGGTTAAGTTTTATGTTTAGGTCAGCTTTTCTCCTAAACTATCAAAGCTATTGCTTTGAAACTTGGAATACTTGTTCACCATCATAAGCTGACCCTGTATAGCAAGAAACATAACTCCATCTTGCTTTTTGCAAGATTTATGGCCCCTTTTGTACTTAGAAAATATCAGATTTCTTGGTTAAGTTTTATGTTTAGGTCAACTTTTCTCCTAAACTATCAAAGCTATTGCTTTGAAACTTGGAATACTTGTTCACCATCATAAGCAGACCCTGTACATCAAGAAACATAACTCCATCTTACTTTTTGCAAGAATTATTGCCCCTTTTGGACTTAGAAAATCAGTTTTCTTGGTTAAGTTTTATGTTTAGGTCAGCTTTTATCCTAAACTATCAAAGCTATTCCTTTAAAACTTGCAACACTTGTTCACCATCATAAGCTGACCCTGTACAGCAAGAAACATAACTCCATCCTGCTTTTTGCAAGATTTATGGCCCCTTTTGGACTTAGAAAATATCAGATTTCTTGGTTAAGTTTTATGTTTAGGTCAACTTTTTCTCTTAAACTATCAAAGCTATTGCTTTAAAACTTGCAACTCTTGTTCACCATCATAAGCTGACCCTGTACAGCAAGCAACATAACTCCATCCTGCTTTTTGCAATAATTATTGCCCTTTTTGGACTTAGAAAAATCATTTTCTTGGTTGAATATTATGTTTAAGTCAACTTTTCTCATAAACTATCAAAGCTATTGCTTTAAAACTTGCAACAGTTTTTCACCATCATAAGTGGACACTGTACATCAAGAAACATAACTCTATCCTGCTTTTTGCAAGAGTGATGGCCCTTTTTAGACTTAGAAAATCATGGATAGGACAATATTTCTATTATACAAAAAAAATCAGATGAGCGTCAGCACCCGCAAGGCGGTGCTCTTGTCTGAACTTGAATTATGTTGATCTTGATTTTTTCTTTCAGAAAGTGCTACGTTCTGTGTTTAGTGTAGTACCATCAAGAGATATTCAGCAACGCAACAAGTTACAAATATTATTTAAACCCGTTGTAGATTCTATTGTGGTAAAATGTACCGATGGAAACAGGTTAGTGTGAGGCCCTTCCAAGGTTTATGTGAGGCCCTTAAAAGTTTTGTTAGGCCCTTACAACAGGGTTGGCCAACCCACGTAACTTTTCGATATCATACACATGGGGAAAATCACTTGATTCAGGTTACATTTTTGCATAAAATTTCCTTATTATTTGACAGATTTTAATAAAATAAAAGGTGTTAAAGACAGGAAAATGTGTGCTTTCCTCACCACAAAGTATCTGCTTAAAGTTCTTGATACTTTTCTCAAACACTTTGCCCAAGTGTTTTTATTTTACAAACCAAATGTGTAGGTAACATACACACTAGAGTTTTTGGACAAATGGAGCATAATAAGGTTCTTGTTTTATTAAAATCCATCATGTCACAAGGAAATTACAATGTACAAACAAAAATGTGACATGAATTGAGCGATTTTCCCTGTATGTAAGACATGGAAAAGTCACGTGGGTTGGCCACCCTGTTACAAGGTTATGTGAGTCTCTTACAAGGTTTATGAGTCCTTCAGGTAACTGTTAAACAAGTTAAATAGAACTGCTTTTAGAACATTTGAAGAATACTTTGGATAACTTTATGTTGAAAAAATCTGTTAGAAGCAATTTTCGACCTTGTTTGTTTTGCAGACAGTTTTGAAAGGGAGATAACTTTTGAGGTACTTCCTGTTTATAAAATTACAAAGGGAGAAAACCATGCCTAAACTAATAATTAATGGTAGCAATGGTTTCCTCCCTTGAAGCAATCAGCTCTACTGAAATAAACTGGCATTATAGCATAAAGCAATAAGCCTTGTTATTTTACAAACCAAATGTGTAGGTAACATACACACTAGAGTTTTTGGACAAATGGAGCATAATAAGGTTCTTGTTTTATTAAAATCCATCATATCTCAAGGAAATTACAATGTACAAACAAAAATGTGACATGAATTGAGCGATTTTCCCTGTATGTAAGACATGGAAAAGTCACGTGGGTTGGCCACCCTGTTACAAGGTTATGTGAGTCTCTTACATGGTTCATATGTGACCCCTTACAAGGTTTATGAGTTAAATAGAACTGCTTTTAGAACATTTGAAGAATACTTTGGATAACTTTATGTTGAAAAAATCTGTTAGAAGCATAGTGTAGTCAATTATACAGAATTTTTTTCCTAAGTTACATGGCAATTTACCACAAACTGTTTCTTTGTGAGATATGCTTTTACAAAGGAACAAATAGATTACGACATATTTCAAGTTATAGAGAAAATACTGTTGAATCAAAGAAAGTATTTAGAGACAGTCTTGTTACAGGGTTCTTATTCAAGGTAAAAATATGTAAGACAATATGGAATGTATTTAAGGTTTATGAATGCTGTGTTTGTAGGAGAACTGGTGAGTTGTCCATATCAACAATGATAGAGCTGGCAAAAGGACAACAGGGAGAGTTGGCACTCGGAAAGGAATTGGCAAATTCTGGTATATTTTACTCTAATTTTTAATACAGAAATGATTAGCTGTAATGATATTTCTCTAAAATGAAGAAATCTTGAACGGGTTACTTGTTTAAACTTCATAGGATAGTATTTTCTCTCTGAATTACTGGATGAGGCCTATGAGTTGTGTCTGCAGTGGCAATTGACCTAAAACTAGCTCGTGAATTTTTTATTGGATAAATTATTCAGGGACAAGTGTTTATAAATGAAACCTTACAGAAACAAAACTTCTGTTACTATATTGGTGTTGCACGTTGCTGCAGGTGCTGTAATGATGTAAAGTAGATGTTTTAAAGTAGTTGACCTTTAACAACTATTGGATATTTTCGTTCGGTTACATATTCTTCATATGCTATTTCGGTATTCTCTGGTATGACCGGAAAGCCAGGTGTATGAGCAGTATTATTGAGCGAAGAATGCTAAAATGCCACAAAAAAAACAAGTAATTGCACAGAAATTACTGATTGCCATTAAGTGTGTGTGTTAAGATTTGGAGTCTTTTTCAACAATTTTTCAGTCAAATAAACAGCAGTGTCTACTTGTAGCAGTGAGCGCAATGCCCAGCTTATAGTGTTGCCACACTGGAATATCATGCTGTAGACACAGGACATGATACCCTGCCCAGTCACATTATACTGTCACCAGGCTAACCAGCCTAGCACTATCCACTTTATGCTGAGCGCCAAGGGAGGAAGGAACTAGTAACATTTTTTACGTCTTTGGTTTGACTCGGCCAGGGATCGAACCTAAGACCCCCCGTACTCGAAGTGGGCGCTCTACCACTAGGCTACGGAGGTGGGTGCACTATCGTAAAGCACTGTTTCAGGCAATGCAATCTAGATATACGAAATGACTGTCAAACATGTAGAAGAAATTTGCAAATAAGGATATTCTTGAATGCATTTTAGGCAGGTACGGTTTGGGAGGAATGGCTTTCTTGGTCCAGTGTCTGACAGAGAAGTATGCAGTATCTGAAATATCATGGCAGTGGTTACTTGGACGATTATATATTTTGGAACGTTTGGTGATAGACTTTCAGACAGAATTTTTACCTAGACAGAGACCAGACGGAGCGAGCTCAGAAAGCTCCCTTGAGCTTATTGGAGCTACATCCAAAGATGAAGAAGAAGAAAGACCTGAAAATTATGATAGGTTACTTATTGTAGCAGAGTTTTCCATAAAAGCGGTTACAAATCCACATGCTAGAATAAGCAGAGTGGCCAAAAGAGTGTTTTTATTGGCAGCAAGGTATGCAGCTCATCTCGAAAATCTGATAGAGGAATTAACGAAGTTGCTCAATGATCTTGATTTTTCTCATAAAAAGTCTCTGAACAAACAGCTTGAGAAAATTATTGCGGACTTCCAGCTGTCTGAGCAAATAGGGCGGCAACTGCATGTTCAGAACAGAGTAGATCCTGATGTTTCACCTGTAGATACTCCCAGTATGACTCCACTATCCACACCTCGATGTACCTCCCCAGTAACTGTCGTCTCTGATGTTCAAAGTGAAGCAGACTGCAATGTTGGTAAAGACCATCCTGTCGTACCACCAAACACTCCCATCAGAGATCACAGACGGCATTTGCAGGATGAAGCTTATCGGGCAAGTTTTGATAATGTTGAAAAAAGTCAAGAAAATGTGGAAGAGTTCAAAAAGCAGAAATTCTCTAAAAGTTTAGATGATCTAAATAGTAGTGAATGTCGGCCAAGGAGCAGGTTGGCAAAATTTCCGATTAAAAAGAAAATAAAATCTAGGTCAAGGTCACGATCTCGTACTCCTCAGAGAATTGGACCAGTTCTAGAAACAAATCTTGATGAGGTTATTAAACTTGAAGAAAGTAGGCAACGGCTAAATTCATACGGAAAAATGAAAAGAGACATGAAAGTTTCTGTGGCATCAAATGATGATGATGAGGATATAGATGATTTGTCTCTGAGTTTAGACCCTGTCATAAATGATAATACTGGGTCAACATTGGCTGTATCCCCCCCATCACGCTTGCTGTCCAATGACCTTGAAACAGATATTGATTCTGTTGAGCCGGATTTAGACAGTTTGTTGAAACAAAAGTGGAATTCCTTTGACAATATTTTTGATAATCAAAGTAAATCCGCCAAAAATCATTCTGTAGACCTCACAAAACATTCTTTACATGTTACTCCAAAACTTAAAACAGCAAAAATTCCTACGTCCTTAGACCTTGAAGGAGGTGGTTGTCAAAAGTCCAAGAGGTCAATATCTCCTTGTGCACATGTTCTTGAACTTAAACGTCTTTCGTCAATGAAAAATGTTTCGGAAACGCCATGCCAGAATTCACTGTCTCAGTCAAAGAATTGCACAGTTATCAATCAGGATGAAAAGAAGCAAAAATGTGAAGATACGGAAATATCTAGGGGACAGGTAGAAATTAGCTCTGGACGTCACGCCAGTTCTTCTCCATCACAGACACCAGGAAGACCACTTTCTGCTACATATAGATCAGATGACTCAATAGATTATACGGCTAGCACCCCTTGCTCTGGAAAAGAGAAGCCTGTTACCTTTCAAACAGAAGTTGCCTTGGGAACTCCAAAACATTCTCCCAGTCATACTCTTGACAAAGGTTTGTTGTATTGTATTTTCTACATTAATGTATGCTTAAATTTACATTCTAACACAACCTACAGCAATTTCTTTATAAACGTACAGTTATCAGCCTATATATGAATTTTTGGATAAAATATATTTTACTGTTACATTTTTACCCTATGGTTGTAACATAAGAGATTCTACCTCTTCTTCTATTATATTCAATTGTGATTTAATTATTACGCATAAACTTCTTACCTATATTTCATTAACTGATAAAATGTAGGAACATACATAGTATTTCTTAATTAATTGAAATCAAGTTGCTTGCTTAAATAAAGTTTTTAATATAAAACAAAGACAATTCTGTCTTGCTTATTTGTATAAAGCAGTAAGGTGGTAGGTAGTAACAGTCTCTATATAAAAACTGTAGTATTTTGCTCTTTAGGGTAGCCAGTTTCAATTGTGTAATATAGGTTAATAAATGTTTCAGATGATGATGATTGTCACTGTAAAGAAGAAATGGAAAAAGAGGAGGCTTTAGCATTAGCCAAGGCAATGGAGGTGTCGTCTAACGATCCACCGACGCCTATTGTCCCGGGTCTCACACCCCTAGATCAGGAGGAAGTGATTACCATACGCATACAGCCAGAGGTATGTTGTTACCCCAAAAATTAGGTTTGCCTTTGTTTGTTTGCCCCAATGTCTGTCCTTATGACTATCTAAAACAGTATTTGACCTAGAGTCACGAAAGATTTTTGGATTGTTATTCAGTATGAAAAGTTGTTCAACTTGGGATTTTGTTTCGGATGCACTCAGTAAAGTCAGAGTTATGGCCATTGACTTAGTTTAAATTGGGTATAAAAGAACTAAAAGTGAAGTTGTTCACCCAGGGTTTATTCTCTCGGTTTCTTTTATCTTTCATTTACGATATTTTGTAACATTCTTACCCCTCTCCCCCAACCCACTGGAACCCCCACTCCAAGGTATCCTTGTTTATTCAGTTTCCTCTCCAGTTTTGATTTTTTAACAATGAAGATAATATGAAAGTTTACATAGTCTTGCATTGTCAGCATGTAATATATAACCATACAGTATGTGGAGACACCTCTGTCCTATGGACGCACATCAAGTTCATTTTCTTATTTTGAATTGGATGTGTGTTGGACCAGAACAGCTGATAAAAATAGAAGTAAGGAAAGGAAAAGTGTATGCAGTGAATTCAAATATTTTTCAAAAATCAAAAATGTTAAGTTATGTAGTTCTATATCTGACATTTTATGTATTTTATGTTACATTTACACCTTCTGAGACCTTAATGTTGAAATGAATTTTGCAGCTTTTGAAAAGTAGAGCAATGCAGTCCTCCAACAGCTCTTGTTTTGTGTTCTGTTCGTTATGAAATACATGGAGAAAATATTTATCATTATTTGTGATATGATCTTTCAGAACTGTAATGAAATAGACAACAATGGGAACCCACCTCTTTTGTATTATGAGAATGTACATTGGGTCAAGGGGTCGTTGTTAGGAACTGGGGCATTCAGCACATGTTACCAGGCTAGAGATATAAAAACAGGCACGATAATGGCACTGAAGCAGGTAAATAAATCTTACGTTACAGAAATCTTACATTTTGCTCTTAGTTTAACCAGAATTGTAGTGGCCTATGTGGCCAAGTGGTAATGGCTCTACATCACTTGCCCCTCACTGATGTGGGTTGGAAACCTTGCTCAGGGTGTGGAATTCTTCATGTGAGGAATCAATCCACTGCTTTGGAAGGCAGTGGTTTAACCAGACGTCAGTACTTAAAGCTGAATTGAACCTAAAGTTGCTTTTGCTTGATCAATAAATGGCATTGGAGCTAAATTGATTCTGGAATAGCAGAAGATTCTAATGCCAGTAGAATGAAGTGAACTTGCAAAACAGAACTTGAGTTTAGACCTGACTAAAAATGCAGTCTTGCATTTGGTCAGTTTCAAAACGGGTCAAGGTCAATTGTTTTTGAACCCTAGACCTGGTATTATCATGGAGGAAATAAGTGCAATGGGCCCTAGATATGGTTCATATGCAAGTCTCACAAATAGTAAATTTTAAGATCAATGAAAAGAATGAAGAAGTATCGGATGTTTAAGCGACAAAAAGAATG
This sequence comes from Mercenaria mercenaria, assembly GCF_021730395.1. Taxonomy (NCBI): domain Eukaryota; kingdom Metazoa; phylum Mollusca; class Bivalvia; order Venerida; family Veneridae; genus Mercenaria; species Mercenaria mercenaria. The sequence continues at coordinate 63,726,946 of NC_069363.1, read as the reverse complement.
CTTTTCAGAACTAACTGGAATTATTTGTGCTTTCAGATATCATTCTGTCGTAATTCTAAGACAGAACAAGAGAATGTGATAGAGGTTATAACTGAAGAAATCCACATGATGGCAAAATTGAGCCATCCACATATTGTACGTATACTGGGTGCTACAAGACAGGGTTGTCACTTTAACATGTTTGTAGAGTGGATGCCAGGTTAGTCATCTTATTTTTAATTATATAATTATTAACCTTTACCCAGCTAAATTTCTAAAATGGACTGGTCTGTCATTCAATTTGGGCTGTACCATTCATCATTCGAAGGGGTGTTCACAGAAAATTTACTGACAGTAGTGATCAGTGCAGACCAAGATCAGCCCACTTGCCGCCAGTAGGCTAAAGGTTAAATTATGATAACGTACTAGTTAAGGAGGGGTATATTGTTTTGCAGATGTTGGTCGGTCTGTATGTAGACCAATCCGTTTCCGGATGATAACTCAACAACGCTTGAGCCTAGGATCATTAAAGTTGATAGGGTGGTTGGTCATAACCAGCAGATGACCCCTATTGATTTTGAGGTCAGTAAGTCAAAGGTCAAGGCCACAGTGACCCTGATCAGTAATACGGTTTCCGGATGATAACTCAAGAACTCTTTGGCCTAGGATCATCAGAGTTGATAGGGAGGTTGGTCATGACCAGCAGATGACCCCTATTGATTTTGAGGTCAGTAGGTAAAAGGTCAAGGTCACAGTGACCAGAAACAAACGGTTTCCGGATGATAACTCAAGAACGATTGGGCCTAGGATCATGAATGTTGATAGGAAGGTTGGTCATGACCAGCAGATGACCCCTATTGATTTTTAGGTCAGCAGTCCAAAGATCAAGGACACAGAGACCTGGAACAGTAAAACAGTTTCTAGACAATAACTTGAGAACGCTGGGGCCTAGGATAACAAAACTTAATAGGGAGGTTTATCATGACCAGCAGATGACCCCTATTGATTTTGAGGTCAGTAGGTCAAAGATCAAGGTCACAGTGACCTGAAACAGTTTCCGGACAATAACTTGAGAATGCTTGGGTCTAGGATCACGAAACTTAATAGGGAGGTTTATCGTGACCTACAGATGACCCCTATTGATTTTTAGGTCAAAGGTCAAGGTGGCTTTGACCAAGAACAGTAGAACTTTTGTGTACAGTGACCAAATAATTTCTGTTCCTTGTGCAATTACTGAATATATCAAGGGGGGCATTTCGTGTTCTACGAGCTCTTGTTACATTTAATTTTTAAACAGAGATATTGATATTAATAAATTGGACAACCTTATTCACCTAGAATTGGGAATTAAAGTACCTACTGACCATCCATCTTAATACCAACTACAGATTGCAATTACTAAAAGCATGTGTTTCTATGAATGGAAAGGTGAACTGATATATGCAGTATCCTGCCATAGCTCAAAGACAAGTGCTTGAAGTGGACAAAAGTAAAAATAAAACCATATGTTTGGGATAACAGTTTATTTAAAAGTTATAAAAGATATCTCAAAAAGTATTTGATCTGGAGTCATGAAATTTTATAAGAATATTGTTCAGCATGTGAAGTTGTGCACCTGAAGTTTTATTTGGGATGTAACTCCACCTACACCCTCCCCTATCTTGCATTAACTTAGTCTTGCATTGTCAACAAGTGACATATGGCCATACAGTGACAGTAAGTGGGGGCACCAGTGTCCCATGGACACACATCTAGTTTAATTATGTTAATTTTCCTGTAAATCATTGATGGGGTCATTAATGGTACTGTTCAATTATGATATTACAATATAACAGTTAACATGGTGACTGTTGATATTTTGCTGCCTCATTGCATAATCTGGAAAACAAATATCATGTATGTTGCATAAGTACAAGAGTAATGAATGATTTAATGACTAGCCATTTGATACAGAAGATACTTAGTTTATCACTTTTCGCTTTTTCCCCCCTGCTTGAAAGTAATAAGATTGTCTATATTGTAAGATTGCTTTATTTTAGGAGGTTCCGTGGCATTTCTTCTGGGACAGTATGGAAAGTTTTCTGAGGAGGTGATTACAAGTTACGTTTTACAGGTGTTGAGGGGCTTGGCTTATCTACATGAAAATCATACTCTACATAGGGACCTCAAAGGTAAGGGGCTGTGGATTAATGTGAGTGAAAAATGGGAAAGCGAACTGTTGTGACTTTAGATATCTCCCTTAATGCATACTGTCTCTATGAATTTATTGTATCCTTGTGATGCAGTTAACTTTCAGAGAGAAAATATATAGCTTCTCATGTCTGAATCAGTTAAAAGGGAGCCCGCCCGCTTAGCTCAAAAGGTAAGAGCGTTGGTCTACGGATCTCGGGGTCGCAAGTTCGATCCTCGGGCGGGGTGTATGTTCTCCGTGACTATTTGATAAACGACATTGTGTCTGAAATCATTAGTCCTCCACTTCTGATTCATGTTGGGCAGTTGGCAGTTACTTGCGGAGAACAGGTTTGTACTGGTACAGAATCCAGGAATACTGGTTAGGTTAACTGCCCGCCGTTACATGACTGAAATACTGTTGAAAAACGGCGTTAAACCCAAAACAAACAAACAGTTAAAAGGATCAAAATGTCCCTGCTGATTTATGAGATATGATAACGGAGATTTGAGCACATATGCAAATGTTGAACCAGTTCCAATGTGTATTACAGTTCGGGCATATGTATATATAAAGCAGGACTGAAACCAACTTTAATTAGTTTGGTGGATTTGTTGTTGACTATGCAGGTCTGTTCTGCAAATTGGTCTGATGTGATTATCTGCATAATAGCTGAAACTGTAATTTGTAACTTTTGTAACTTACTCAATGTAACATATTTGATTGTTACATATTTTGAATTCTGGAAGGAAAATTGCAAAGTCACAGTGACATTGCCCAGCGTTTTCTACTGTTACGTATTTCTGATGTTCATAGAACTGCTAATAGTATAGACTACATACATACTTTAAATTTTATATATTTATCAGGCATGTATTGTTTTCTTCATATGTGAATTATTTATGAAAGTGTCTGGTTTGATTCAATTTATTTTTGATAAATGTCATATTAATTTTAGATCACTCCTTGTAATACCTGGGAAAAAGACAACAAAAATATTGCTGTCTTTTGCAGAAGTGAAGTGAAACACTGTTTTTTGTTTTCACTTTATTGGTTAATATTTCTTGCAGGTGCTAATTTACTCATAGACAGTACAGGTCAAAGGTTAAGAATAGGAGATTTTGGGGCTGCAGCAAGACTGGCATCTAGGTCTACAGGTGCTGGTGAATTTCAGGGACAGCTTTTAGGGACCATTGCTTTCATGGCACCAGAGGTATGAAGCAGACTGTACTGTTTTCTTTAGTGATAAAATTTTTACCCATAATTTGTATGTATTATTAGCAAATACTTGAATATAGTGTATCAAATAGGTCCACTATACAGTTATATTGTTATCCCCTGCCGATGAAATCGGGAGGGGGTATTGAAATGGCGTTGTCCTTCCGTCCGCTGCCATTTCTCAGTAACTACTTGGTAGAATTTCATGAAACTTTAAATAAACATGAACCAACATACTACGTTGATGCCCGTCAAGTTTTTTTTTTTTTGATTGGTCAATTTCCCTCAGAGTTATTGCCCTTGATTTAATAAAAAATGTCCGTCTGCAGCCATTTCTCAGTAACTAACAGGTAGAATTTCATCAAATTTGAAATAGACATGAACCAAGATACTGTGCTGATGCCCGTCAAGTTTTTAGCTCACCTGAGCACAAAGTGCTCAGGGTGAGGTATTGTGATCGCTCACCGTCCGGCGTCCGTCCGTCCGTCCGTCCGTCCGTCTGTCCGTCCGTCCGTCCGTCCGTCCGTCCACACTTTCCTTTAAACAACATCTCCTCCTAAACCAACAGGCCAATTTTGATGAAACTTCACAGGGATGTTCCTTGGATGGCCCCCTTTCAAAATTGTTCAAAGAATTGAATTCCATGCAGAACACTGGTTGCCATGGCAACCGAAAGGAAAAACTTTAAAAATCTTCTTCTCAAAAACCAGAAGACCTAGAGCTTAGATATTGGTGTGAAGCATTGCCTAGTGGACCTCTACCAAATTTGTTCAAATCATGACCCTGGGGTCAAAATTGACCCCGCCCCAGGGGTCACTTGATTTTACATAAGAAAATCTTAAAAAATCTTCTTCTCAAAAACCAGAAGCCTTAGAGCTTAGAAAATTTGACATGTAGCATTGCCTAGTGGACCTCTACTAAAATTGTTCAAATCATGACCCCGGTCAAAATTGACCCCGCCCCAGGGGTCACTTGATTTTACATAGGAAAATCTTCAAAAAATTTCTAAAAATAAACCAGAAGGCCTAGAGCTTAGATATTTCACATGTAGCATTGCCTAGTGGACCTTTACAAAATTTGTTCAAATCATGGCCCCCGGGGTCAAAATTGACCCTGCCCCAGGGGTCACTTGATTTTACATAGGAAAATATTTAAAAAATCTTCTTCTCAAAAACCAGAAGTCCTAGAGCTTAGATATTTGACATGTAGCATTGCCTAGTGGACCTTTACTAAAGTTGTTCAAATTATGACCCGGGGGTCAAAATTGACCCCGCCCTAGGGGTCACTTGACTTTACATAGGAAAATCTTCAAAAGTTTTCTAAAAATAAACCAGAAGGCCTAGAGCTTAGATATTTCACATGTAGCATTACCTAGTGGACCTCTACAAAATTTGTTCATATCATGACCCCCTGATCAAAATTGACCCCGCCCCAGGGGTCACTTGATTTTACATAGGAAAATCTTCAAAAATTTTCTAAAAATAAACTAGAAGGCCTAGAGACTAGATGTTTGACATGTGGCATTGCCTAGTGGACCTCTACAAAATTTGTTCAAACCTTGCCCCCGGGGTCAAAATTGACTCCGCCCTAGGGGTCACTTGATTTTTACATAGGAAAATCTTTAAAAAAAATTCTAAAAATAAACCAGAAGGCCTAGATCTTAGATATTTGGACATGTAGCATTGCCTATTAGACTTTTACAAAGTTTATTCAAATCATGACCCCTGGGGTCAAATTGACCCTGCCCCATGGGTTACTTGATTGTACATAGAAAAATCTTCAAAATTTTTCTAAAAATAAACCAGAAGAGCTTAGATATTTGACATGTAGCATTGCCTAGTGGACCTCTACAAAAAGTTTTCAAATCTTGTTTTTAAAGTTACTTAAAGAATATTTCAACTATATTTTCTCATAATTCTTTTGATTGATTTCTATTATGATCTTTTGACCTTGAAGACTTGTCCTTAAGTGCAGTGATAACAGGTGAGCGATATAGGGCCATCATGGCCCTCTTGTTTTTTTTATAGGTCAATTTCCGTCAGAGTTATTGCCCTTGAAAAAAAATGATGAGTTATTGTCATCACTTGAGCGGTTGTCGGCGTCGGCGTCGGCGTTGCCTGGTTAAGTTTTATGTTTAGGTCAGCTTTTCTCCTAAACTATCAAAGCTATTGCTTTGAAACTTGAAATACTTGTTCACCATCATAAGCTGACCCTGTATAGCAAGAAACATAACTCCATCTTGCTTTTTGTAAGATTTATGGCCCCTTTTGTACTTAGAAAATATCAGATTTCTTGGTTAAGTTTTATGTTTAGGTCAACTTTTCTCCTAAACTATCAAAGCTTTTGCTTTGAAACTTGGAATACTTGTTCACCATCATAAGCAGACCCTGTACATCAAGAAACATAACTCCATCTTGCTTTTTGCAAAAATTATTGCCCCTTTTGGACTTAGAAAATCAGTTTTCTTGGTTAAGTTTTATGTTTAGGTCAGCTTTTTAGCTCACCAGAGCACAAAGTGCTCAGGGTGAGCTATTGTGATCGCTCACCGTCCGGCGTCCGTCCGTCCGTCGTCCGTCCGTCCGTCCACACTTTCCTTTAAACAACATCTCCTCCTAAACCAACAGGCCAATTTTGATGAAACTTCACAGGGATGTTCCTTGGATGGTCTTCTCTAAAAATTGTTCAAAGAATTGAATTCCATGCAGAACTCTGGTTGCCATGGCAACCGAAAGGAAAAACTTTAAAAATCTTCTTCTCAAAAACCAGAAGCCCTAGAGCTTAGATATTTGGTGTGAAGCATTGCCTAGTGGACCTCTACCAAGTTTGTTCAAATCATGACCCCGGGGTCAAAATTGACCCCGCCCCAGGGGTCACTTGATTTTACATAGAAAAATCTTAAAAAATCTTCTTCTCGAAAACCAGAAGCCCTAGACCTTAGATATTTGACATGTAGCATTGCCTAATGGACCTCTACTAAAGTTGTTCAAATCATGACCCCGGGGTCAAAATTGACCCCGCCCCAGGGGTCACTTGATTTTACATAGGAAAATCTTCAAAAATTTCTAAAAATAAAGCAGAAGGCCTAGGTCTTAGATATTTCACATGTAGCATTGCCTAGTGGACCTCTACAAAATTTGTTCAGATCAGACCCCCGGGGTCAAAATTGACCCCGCCCCAGGGGTCACTTGATTTTACATAGGAAAACCTTAAAAAATCTTCTTCTCAAAAAGCAGAAGCCCAAGAGCTTAGATATTTGACATGTAGCATTGCCTAGTGGACCTCTACTAAAGTTGTTCAAATCATGACCCCCGGGGTCAAAATTGACCCCGCCCTAGGGGTCGCTTGATTTTACATATGAAAATCTTCAAAAATTTTCTTAAAATAAACCAGAAGGCCTAGAGCTTAGATATTTCACATGTAGCATTGCCTAGTGGACCTCTACAACATTTATTCAAATCATGACCCCAGGTCAAAATTGACCCCGCCCCAGGGGTCACTTGATTTTACATAGGAAAATCTTCAAAAATTTCTAAAAATAAACCAAAGGCCTAGGTCTTAGATATTTGACATGTAGCATTGCCTAGTGGACCTCTACAAAATTTCTTCAAATCATGACCCCCAGGGTCAAATTGGCCCCGCCCCATGGGGTTACTTGATTGTACATAACAAAATCTTCAATATTTTCTAAAAATAAACCAGAAGGCCTAGAGCTTAGATATTCGACATGTAGCATTGCCTAGTGGACCTCTACAAAATTTGTTCAAATCTTGACCCCCCAGGGTCAAATTGACCCAGCCCCAGGGTTTACTTTATTGTACATTGGGAAATCTTCATAAATTTGCTTAAAATAAACCAGAAGGCCTAGATCTTAGATATTCGATGTGTAATATTGCCTAGTCGACTTCTACAAACTTTATTCAAATCATGACCCCCGGGGTAAAATTGGCCCCGCCCCAGGGGTTACTTGATTGTACATTGGAAAATTTTCCAAAAAATTTCTGAAAATCATCAGTTTGACATTTGAAACATATTACTCTGGTGAGCGATCCAGGGTCATCATGACCCTCTTGTATCCTAAACTATCAAAGCTATTCCTTTAAAACTTGCAACACTTGTTCACCATCATAAGCTGACCCTGTACAGCAAGAAACATAACTCCATCCTGCTTTTTGCAAGATTTATGGCCCCTTTTGGACTTAGAAAATATCAGATTTCTTGGTTAAGTTTTATGTTTAGGTCAACTTTTTCTCTTAAACTATCAAAGCTATTGCTTTAAAACTTGCAACTCTTGTTCAACATCATAAGCTGACCCTGTACAGCAAGCAACATAACTCCATCTTGCTTTTTGCAAGAATTATTGCCCCTTTTGGACTTAGAAAAATCATTTTCTTGGTTGAATATTATGTTTAAGTCAACTTTTCTCATAAACTATCAAAGCTATTGCTTTAAAACTTGCAACAGTTTTTCACCATCATAAGTGGACACTGTACATCAAGAAACATAACTCTATCCTGCTTTTTGCAAGAGTGATGGCCCTTTTTAGACTTAGAAAATCATGGGTAGGACAACATTTCTATTATACAAAAAAATTCAGATGAGCGTCAGCACCCGCAAGGCGGTGCTCTTGTCCATATAGTTATTGCCCTTTAATTGTTTAAAAATCCACAGATCTGTACATAACAAACCAACCAATTGGAAGAATTTCATTAAACTTCTTTCATTCTTTTCCGTGAACATTTATTATAAACATGTGATGTTGTGTACCTACACCTGGTCACCACCTTACCTTGGTTCACCCCCCCCCCCCCCCCCCCCCCCCCCCCCCCATTTTTTTTTTTTTTTTTTTTTTTTTTTTCATTTTTCATTTTCTATCAGTATTTATAATCAACATGTCAACTGTTGTATCCTCACCCCCCCCCCCCCCCCCCCCCACCCAAACAAACCATTCATTTTCTTTCAATTTGATTTTGACTAATGAAATTATTTGCTTCTTGGTAACATTCTTAACTTTTTGCTGGATATATTTTTTTGCCGTTCCTCAACTCTGACCCTTTCGGCGGGGGATTCCAATTCATCGAATTTGCTTGTTTACTTATAAATGTGACCAAACATTTTGTGAGCTGCAAACATTGTTGTTAGATATTTGGTCAGAAAACGGATTTTTGACCGGGTTTTCGAAGAAAAATCTGGCTTGTAGATTAGGTCTGTCCGGGCGGATGGGTGGGCGGATGGATGGAATAATGAGTCTCATGTTAACCTTTTTGTTCATTCATTTTTCTCAACAACTACTTACCCCAACTTTAAAAAATTTGGTCAGAATGATCCCCTATTACACTTGTTGGTCCAAAGTGAGAATGGGGTCACTGGGTCAAAGGTCAAGGTCACAGGGACCTGAACATTGAAAATGGTTTAAATGGTTTCCGCTCAATATCTGGACAAATATTTCACCTAGGACCTTGAAATTTCATAGGTATGTTGGTCTTGATGTGTACATGACCCCTATTGATTTCGGGGTCACTGGGTCAAAGATCAAGGTCACAGGGATCTAAACATTGAAAATTGTTTCCACTCAATATCTGGACACGTATTTCACCTAGGACCTTGAAACTTCATATGTATGTTGGTCTTGATGTGTACATGACCCCTATTAATTTCGGGGTCAAAGGTCAAGGTCACAGGGATATTAACATTAAAAATGGTGTTTTTCTTACTTTGATTTTTTTACACCAATTTATTTCTTTAATTTCATTTTCTACCTGTCCATTTCTTTTTTTCCTTCAATAGTGCTTATTAATTTGGGGGTTATTTATTGTATGCCTTTATTAGAACTTTAACTCATATAATCTAATTCGGAAAACCCGGCCAAAACACTAAATGCTAGTTGGATTCATCAACTGCAAAAACATTATTCTGTGAAAAAAGAACTAGATACAGTACTGTATTTGAGAAGAGATATGGCATAAATTAGTGCCCACAATTTGAAATAGTCCTGTAAAAATTTGGTTGTGCTGAAGTCTGTATTATTAAAAAAAGTTTCTTTTGGTTACCAGCATTTTATTCTAGCTTTATTCAGAATATTTGGTTGTCAAAGAAAACCCCAAAAAACACAGGAATAAACATCTGAAAAAAGAAAAAAGAGTATTTTGTCTGAATTTTCACTGAGAAAGTGCTTTCACCAGTGTGAATCTCTTTCCTATTTAGGAATATAGTACTGTGAAGTCCAAAAAGTTTACTTTGAAATATTGCAATGTTGTCATTGGTTTTTGGGGCGTATATTTGAGCAGGTGTTACGAGGTGAGAACTACGGAAGAGCTTGTGATGTATGGAGCGTGGGATGTTGCCTTATAGAGATGGCGACTACAAAGCCGCCATGGAATGCTCATGACATTTCTAATCACCTCGCACTCATATTTAAGGTATGTTTGCTATTGATTTTGAAATATGACTTGATCCATTTGCTGTCAAATGAAGCAGACTTAAAAGAAAGAAAATATGTGCAAATGCATTTCAAAAGTCCACTTAGTTTCCTTAGGTAAGGACTTAAAATATCTTCAAGAGCAGCTTTACAAATTTGAGAAATAAGAGCTATTAAGGTATTAGATCACTAATAGAGAACCTCCTTTTTGAAGAGTATTCAATTCCTACCATAAACCTACTTTTACTGCAATTCTTAGGGGGGCGTAGGCTCAAGCCCTACTGGGACCAAATTTTTTTTTTCATTATTTTCCTTTTTAGCCCACCATCATCAGATGGTGGGCTATTAAAATCACTCTGCGTCCGTGGTCCGTCCGTCCGTCATTCCGTCCGTCCGTCCGTCCGTCCGTCCGTTAACAATTTCTCGTTATCGCATCTCCTCAGAAACTACTGGGGGGATTTTGTCCAAACTTTGTCAGAATGATGTATTGGTACCCTAGTTGTGTCCCCCTGAAAATCAGACTGGTTCAACAATTTATGAGTGAGTTATGGCCCTTTGTTTATTTCTATAATTTACATAGATTTATATAGGGAAAAACTTTGAAAACCTTCTTGTCCAAAACCACAGAGCCTAGGGCTTTGATATTTGGTATGAAGCATTATCTAGTGGTCCTCTACCAAGATGATTCAAATTATTTCTCTGGGGTCAAATATGGCCCCGCCCTGGGGGTCACATGGTTTATATAGACTTGTATAGGGAAAAAACTTTGAAAAACCTCTTGTCCAAAACTACAGGGCCTAGGGCTTTGATATTTTGTATGTGACATCATCTAGTGGTCTTCAACTAAGATTATTCAAATTATACCCCTAGGGTCAAATATGGCCCCACCCTGGGGGTCATATGGTTTACATAGACTTATATAGGGAAAAACTTTGAAAATCTTCTTGTCCAAACCACAAAGCCTAGGGCTTTGATACTTGTAATGTAGCATCATCTAGTGATTCTCTACCAAGTTTGTTCGAATTATCCCCCTAGGGTCAAATATGGCCCCGCCCCGGGGGTCACATGGTTCATATAGACTTATATAGGGAAAAGCTTTTAAAATCTTCTTGTCAATAACTACAACATTCAAATTTGGACATGTATATTTTTGAGTGGCAAGATGAACCTTGACATGAGTTGACCTTGATTTTGACCTAGTGACCTACTTTCACATTTCTGTAGCTACAGCCTTCAAATTTGGACCACATGCATAGTTTTGTGCACTTGAAAAAACTTTGACCTTGATTTTGACCTAGTGACCTACTTTCACATTTTTGAAGGTACAGGTATCAAATTTGGACCATATGCATAGTTCCGTGTTTAAAAATATGAAATTTGACATTGATTTTGACCTAGTGACCTACTTTCACATTTTTGAAGGTACAGTCTTCAAATTTGAACCACATGGATAGTTTTGTGTTCCGAAATGAAATTTGACCTTGATTTTGACCCAGTGACCTACTTTCTCATTTCTCAAGCTACAGCCTTCAAATTTGGACCACATACATGGTTTTATGTACCGAAACAAACTTTGACCTTTACATTGACCTAGTGACCTACTTCCACATTTTTGAAGGTACAAGCTTCAAATTTGGACCACATGCATAGTTCTGTATTCTGAAATAAAATTTGACCTTGATTTTGACCTAGTGACCTACTTTCACATTTCTCAAGCTACAGCCTTCAAATTCGGACCACATGCATAGTTTTGTGTACCGAAATGAACTTTGACCTTAAGATTGACCTAGTGACCTACTTTCACATTTCTGTAGCTACAGGCTTCAAATTTAGACCACATGCATAGGATTGTGTACCGAAACAAACTTTGACCTTGACATTGACCTAGTGACCTACTTTCACATTTTTGAAGGTACAGGCTTCAGATTTGGACCACATGCATGGTTCTGTGTTCTGAAGTGAAATTTGACCCTTGATTTTGACCTAGTGGCCTACTTACACATTTCTCAAGCTAAGCCTGCAAATTTGGACCACTTGCATAGTTTTGTTTACCAAATTAAACTTTGACCTTAAGATTGATCTAGTGACCTACTTTCACATTTCTCAAGCTACAGCTTTCGAATTTGGACCACATGCACAGTGTTGTGTACGGAAATGAAATTTGACCTTGAGCTAGTCAGTAAGTCTTGAAATTTGGAACACTCCAAAATGGCACATTGGTGGGCGCCAAGATCACTCTGTGATCTCTTGTTTTCTAGTAGTTTTTACTTCTCTCAAGACTTATTAATGATTTCTTGTACAAAAATGGAAAAAGATGAATCTTATAAGCGATTTCTTGGTGTTCAAAGTGAATTTACTACTTAAACAGAAGGGGTAGAGTTACACATCTTTAAAAATATTGAGTTACACGCGGTGAAAGTTCTCTATTTTGCTTTCACTCTTAGATTATATATTGTGGAAGAAATTTAGGTAGGTTTTACGTCTGCCCTAAGGTTATTTTTAGATGGAGTAAGCAAAATTCAAAACAGAAACACAGCATTCGACCTTATTTTTTCAATGTTGAAGTATGAATTCTGTCTCATTAAATCCATTTACTTGAAGCACCATAGAAAAAATGATATTGACATTTTTATTTTGTGTTTTATAATTGTTTACCAATAGTTTGATGTTTCTTTTATTAAAATTAATGGTAAAATGAGTTCTCTGCAAACGTTTTGGATAGTGGCTATCACTTTGAAATTTGTCTTTACTTGAGCTTGAGGAGATACCATAAGTTATACAAAATTTATAAAAAAAAACGGCATAGTAAAAGTTGTTTAAAAATTGCAAAATAGTGCAAAACACGGTTACCTTTCAGAATATACCAAGCAAAGGCTATTTTGTAAACATTACTATTAGTGATCTAATACCTTAAGGCAGAATTGATGCTTACATCTGGCGTTTTATTCTAAGTTTACATCCTTGAAAGTTAGGTCAGTGCCTGGTTTCTGTTCTGCTGCTTGTTTCCAAAATAGAAATACATCATTAAAAGACAGTGTGAAACAAAATACAGTGAAACACCGCTCGCTCGAGGTCGCAAGGGGATGAGCAAAATGCTCGAGTTATCCATGGTTTCGAGCGACCCAAACATTGACCAACATACGAAGGAAAATTGAAGTTTTATTGTATCAATGGTCATCATTACCATTTGCAAAGGAAACGGTGATACATGATAATAACAAACCAGTGACATTTAAAAAAAACGTATCACAAACGTTATCTATGATGTAATAAGTAACTACATGCTTGCTTTAATCTAAAGCAAACAGTAATTGATCAATATTTGATCAATAAAACTTTTCTTTAACCTTTCATTAATAATTAATCTCATTATCAAATCAAATATACCGACAAACAAACATTTAAGATAGTCGGGGAATAGACAACGCAATTTTCACGATGTGCGAAAATTTTCAATTAACAGATACATTCTGATCGCCGAAGCTGCAAAAAATTTTGACACCTCTGCTCGAGTTAGCCAGAAGCAACAAAGAGTAAATTAATACACAGGGACCAGGTGTCATGCTCGAGCGATCGAGTTATCGATGCTCGACCCAGCCATGGTAATTTCAGATAGAAAATAGAAGGAAATCGGCCGGGACCACATGAATTGCTTGAGCGAGCCCGGGTGCTCGAGTCATCGATGCTCGAGCGAGCCCGGGTGCTCGAGTCATCGATGCTCGAGCGAGCGGTGTTTCACTGTACATGTTTAAAGGCACTGTCCTCCAGATTTTGGATAAAAAATGACCTTTCTTTTAAATTGAAGTTTGATCATATTATGAACATTATTAGTTTTTGTTTCTAAACTTTTAAAAATGCCAAATCAAGAAAAAAAGATGACCTCGTTTGGAATCGAACCCGGACCGCCGCGGCAATAAAGAAGTTTTCCGCTGTTGTTACCAATAACGCTATAGAGGATTTAGTGTTCAATGCGCTTTAAATATAGATATTTATAATCAAGGTAGTTTACCTCGAGTAAAGCGTTACAAACGCTTTTCGATTTTCATCGTAAAAGGTAGTAAAAACAACTAATTCTCATGTGTTTCCGTAACATATAGTCTCATGTGTTTCCGTAACATATAGTCTGTCAGTAATTACGTTTCAAAGCATTCTTAAGAAATATAGCATTAATTTCCAGATATCTAAAAAAAAAAGTATTTTTTTTGTTGAACAATCTGGAGTTTTTTTTGATGAATTGTGGTATTTTATTATCAGTTTGTTGAATGACATCTTTGTATCGTGTCATATTTTTGTCTTGTTTAGATAGCTAATGCTCAATCAACTCCGCCTATCCCTGAGAAATTGTCACCTCCATTACGAGACCTGTTACTGCGCTGCCTGGAAACAGTGAAAGAACAGCGGCCGTCTGCCAAGGAACTGCTTCTCCATCCACTCTTTACACAGTATATGCAGAAAAGACATTAACTTTACACACTGTATGCAGAAAAAGTTATGCAAATATCTGTGAGAAGCTTTACTGGATTGATTATCAAATAATTTCTTGAGTAAAGTGAAATTACTGGTAGCAGTGTTTTGCAGATTTTACTTTTAAATGTAAATTCACATGCAATTGCCTGTATTGAAGTTATTTTCGTAAAAGGTTCAGGCTTTAAGCCTGTGCAAAGGTTGTCAATTCTCATATTTGTATGAGTTTCTTGCAGGACTTAAGTTTGTTTATTTTTTTAGTGATATCTGTTTAAAATGTGGGTATCTGTTGGATATAAAGTGTATGTAAACATTATGAAATCCTGGATGTGTTGTAAAACAATGGCATAAATCTGATAAACAACACTTTATCCAACTTAATAAGTTAACATGAAATGGAATTATTATTGTGAACATTGGCACTTACTGATGCGTGGGTTTTTGTTCTACGTTCTACATTAAGTAGAAACAGTCGGTCATGAAAACTTAATAATGCCTTTAAATTGTTAGTGTTGAGGTATGATAAAACAGTTTTATTGGTATTACTTGCGTTTTATTTCTAATAGCATTACATTTACTTGAAAGTGCTCAGGGCATGTTTAAGCGTTTTCAAGCTTATTGATATTTTACTGTCTTAATTTTTAAAAATTGTCGTCAAGTGACATGTCCATAAATGTTACGTCATGTTTTAAAAGTTTTAAAATTTGTGCTATTTCGTTTTATGAATAAAATAAGCAGTAGACGTTTACAGAAGGGACATGTGATTTTTTTCTTCATGTGTATATACTTTTTTTTTCTACGGCATAAACAAGTGATATAAATATTTTTCAAACTGGAGCATAGGTGAATTATTTTGTACATACACATTTGTATATTGATATATCACTGTGTGACATATGCAGTGTTTTTAGCAAAAGTATTAACATATCCATTACACATGTACATTCCATGTAGTGATCATACTTTACATGATTACGTCTGCTGTAGATTGGGTTTTTTACTCAAAGCTTTTAATTTCATGATTTAACCTTTAGCCTACTAAATTTCTAAAATGGACTGGTCCATCAGTGCAGTGGTCGCAAAGGCAGAATCAGTTGCCGCAAGCAGGTTAAAGGTTAATACTCGCCACCATACGATATTATTCTGTTTGACATAATACTGGTGAAAATCTAAGGTGTCTGTAATAGAATAGACTAGAATAGGATAGAATAGAACGAATTTTATTTCCAATCATGGGTCAACTACATGACATAATTATGAATCACAGTATAAATTCTGAACAATAACAAAAGTTGATTATTAAGTAAATGAAGTTTAAACACAATTCACAAAGGTTTGTAAAGAACAAAGACATTTACAAAAATACTTTAATAAGTTTTAGTGTTTTCTTGAATATTCGCAAAAATTAAACCACAATCTACAGTAGTAATAAGGGCTTTGTCTTTTTACTCTGACCAAAAAATAATAAACTACCTCTTCTGTTATTCATATCAGTGACTTGAAGCCAAAACTGCTGTGTGGGTGTTTGTCATACATGTTACTGATAATGAATATTATTGTTGTTCTCTTTACTCTTGTTTCATTTTACTCGAAACATAAAATGAGCCGCGCCGTGAGAAAACCAACATAGTGCGTTTGCGACCGGCATGGATCCAGACCAGCCTGCGCATCGGCGCAGTCTGGTCAGGATCCGTGCTGTTTGCTAATGGTTTCCCTAATTGCAATAGGCATTGAAAACGAACAGCATGGATCCTGACTAGACTGGGTGGATGCGCAGGCTGGTCTGGATCCATGCAGGTTGCAAATGCACTATGTTGGTTTTCTTGCGGAGTGGCTCAAATGTGTGGTTTGTATTAAAACACTAGATGAATTTTATATGTATTTCATGAGAAGCAGGTCTTTTCCTATCGCATCAAGCGAACAGAAATTGAATTTTGCTTAGGTAGCTTTATATCCACTAACAAAGGGTTTTCTCTAACTGAATATGCATTTAAGGCTCTCTGAAGTTAAAATGTTGTAGCTATGCTTATAGAACTGTATTCATTATGAAAATGAAAAATATTTCTATATTTTTCCATAACAATACAACTAGTGTAACAGAGATAACATTTCTTATAAGGTAATGGACCTGTAATGAAGCTCGGCAATGGCCATGTAATACGTGTTTCCAAATTATACTTGGGTTTTCTTAAGCTGTAACTGTAGCAGCTTTCCTCACCAGTTGGGAAATGCCGGTATCGCATATGGAGATTATGTAATCAAATGGAAATTGCCAATTACGATATTACGGGTCCAATATCTTAAATTTAGGTTTTAAGCATTTTATATTTTTAAGGACTGTGGTATATTTACATGCTTTTGGAATATTCTGGACCTTTTTATAAAGTTTTTAATTACAGATTTATTTAAACTGACCCATGCGTGAAGATTTTAATTATGAAATATTACATTTGTGTGTTTGTGTAATCTCTATAGAGTCTTAATATCAGAAAGACTACTATCTACCAGTATATTTATTGTAATGGGAAGAAACTGTCGTACTCTGGCAGTGTTATTAAAGTTTGTTTTAGTATTAATGTACATGCATAATACATATAGCAAAATGCAAAAGTTTTTCTATTACTTGAAGAAATGAAATTTTAATTGAAAATGTAAGTTCTTAAAAGTGCATAATATTATTGAGATGAGGAGTTTCAAACTAAAGTTATTACAAACATCTTACATGTCATTTTTGCATATCTGATATTGGATTAAGAAACTCATTTAATTAGCTCATAATATTGTGTCTGAAACTTTTGTGTCCATGAATTCATGTAATGCCCAGTACTATTCTTGCACTACCGAGTTCACCTGAGCACTTACATTTTCAACACAGGAAGTAGGTTTTTTAATCACCAAATGTGGTATAGTTTTACTCTGTTGTTTTTTGTTGTTTTTTTGCTGTAGAATCTATTGCTTGGAGCATGGGTTTCAATCTTTAAAGAACTTCTGTTTTTATTTGCAGTTTAATTCAACATATTGAGATAACTAAAAAATCCATGAAAGTTAGTATCCCACAAATATTTATGATTTTATCATACTGTATTTAATTGTCTGTCCATATGCCATACATTGCCATTGTGTGTTGTATCATTCCATAATCTGTGTATATGTTGTTGAATTGTAAAACTTCTTGTCTTGTTGTGTGTCTTATTTATTTTTGCAGCATTTCATTTCCTGTGACCAAATTTTGGGTGGTGGGGAATGGGAATTATGGGTCCCTTTAAAAGTGTTTTGTCCAATGAGCTGATAATTTAATTGACATTTGATAAGTATAACCACGTATTGATTTTAAGGTAAAAAGGGAGAACCGTTCAGTTTTGTTGTTTATTTTGGTCAGTTTTCATAACTACTCGATGTTATTGGTGATTGTACCATGGAAATTGTGCCTAGTAGCGGATAGTTTTCCCTCATTATTTTTGAGGTAAAGTTTTCAGAAACACTGTTATTACCATGGCAGAGGCTTGCTACTTCATTTCAAAATGAAAAGCATTGTGGGTACTTCATTTCAAAATGAAAAGCATTGTGGGTACTTCATTTCAAAATGAAAAGCATTGTGGGTACTTCATTTCAAAATGAAAAGCGTTGTGGGTACTCCATTTCAAAATTAAAAGCATTGTGGTTACTTCATTTGAAAATGAAAAACATTGTGGGTACTTCATTTGAAAATGAAAAGTATTGTGGGTACTTCATTTGAAAATGAAAAACATTCATTGGGAAACATCACATAGTAAAGTGATGTAAAAATAATATAAAGAAGTTAAAATGCAAAAGACTGCTAAAGGTCATTGCCCTGGAGTTGAAATAAATATATATTTTTTCGTATACAGTTAAGTATTTAATGTCGAACTTCTTGTTGCTTTTATGTTGATTTTTTTTTCTAGAATTCCATTATCCTAATAATTCCTCCTTATGCCAAAGACGTGTGGTTTCTTGTATGATTTATTTTTTGTGTAAAACGTAATGCTTTTGTGTAGTTAAAAACTTTAATGTGATTTTTTTTTGTACATGTAAATTTTTTGAAACTTGTTGTACCCATTTGGTTGTTAATTTTATATAGCGTCTGTGTGTAAGTACATGTATATTTGCTGGTCAAGAGAAGGTAAATCTAGTCAGTTGAGAGAATCTATAAGGTTTTGATTACAGGGAAAGGAGTTAATTTTGTTTTATAATAATTGTTGTGAACCTACTCCCGATGTGTGCAGAAAGTGTTTGGAAAATGCATCATACAGATTGGGTTTGAATTTGTCAGGATGAAATGTATTACAAACTTCCCACAGATGAAAGCTCCCCTGCTCTCTTTGGCCATGATTGAAAAAATCTTCCTTTTGATTTGTTGAATAAAAAATTCAAAACTAAACAAAGATGAACAGAAATGTTAAAAATCACAATTTTTAAGACGATAATTATCAATTCTAAGTTGAAAGTAATTAAAAACTTGGTTATACATATAAATACATGATTTTGTATTCCTTGGTCAGATTGAGAAGTGGATGGCCTTGTCCGGGGGGGTTGGGGAGGGATTTATCCCATATTCCATCATGATTGGTTTCCCAACTGAGAATATTTTTTTATTATTATTTTAAAAAGTTCAAATGCCTCTATTAGGCATTCATGTTAGTTTGGTTTCAGTAAAGGAGTCTGCATGGTTACTGGTTTCGTAAATGTTTTTGTAGATTTTAAATTTTTTATCCTGTAGCTGCAGTTGTGTGCTTTTGAACAAAGGACTTCTGAAATATCTGCTATACAAGGGGCTTTAATTGTAATAAAATGCAGCTGAAAATTTTCCGAACTATATTCCATATAACCTTGATGTTACTAATAATGTTACATGTTAGCACTTTATCTACTGTTGTTTTTTTATAAACAGTTATAAATAGCATAATGTATAAATAAGCATCAGTTAACTACAGAATTTAATCTTCCTTACTTTTCTAAAAGAATGAAAATGAAGATGTTAATATTGATGAAGAACGTAAGGCTAGTAAATTACCTGTATTTGTGGATTATAGAAATGACTTTTAAAACTAAATAAATACCCATGCTATTTGATAACTATAGATTTAATTTTGCAGTATTTTGGTTTCTGAACACAAATACATTATTTGTACTAATATCAGCATTAATTGAAATTTTTAACTCTGAAATACAAGGCTAAGTTGTGAAAAGAATTTTGCATAATTTGTTTCAATATTTACATGAAATTGTCAGTCATGACCATTTTAATTGGTCATTTCAACTACTGGATTGTTTTTTCACATCAGTATTTCATAGAGAGCAAAGTGGCAATTGTTATAATATACAGTTATTGACAGCAAGCCGTTCAATAAGTGTTTAAATACTTGATATAAAAAATTAATTTTCAGGTTGATTTTTATATTTTTGACTTATTTGCCCAGTGGCGATATAGATAGGGAGTGGTGAAACAATTGTTTCTATTTTTGCTGCCAGAACAACCATGGCACACTTTGGAAAAATTGAGATTTCTAAAGATTCAAACTTTTAGCAGTATTTAAAGAACACTCGGCATTTTATATTGATGCTTGCATGTTTAAAATAGTTGTTTCAAGGAAAATTATGACACAGTGTTTTATCAGATTAGGGCATGGTCTTCAACTTTCAAATTTATTGTTTCCCTTTGATGGAATTTTCATGAAAATTTAGAGTATGAAACCTTTTATTGATCGCTTGGAATTCCTGTGCATTTGTTGGTATGAACTCTTCATTTTACATTCTCCGAGATATCTT
The DNA here is from genome assembly GCF_021730395.1 of Mercenaria mercenaria. Lineage (NCBI taxonomy): Eukaryota > Metazoa > Mollusca > Bivalvia > Venerida > Veneridae > Mercenaria > Mercenaria mercenaria. The sequence continues at coordinate 63,706,913 of NC_069363.1, read as the reverse complement.
ATATTACTCATTTCATTTAAGTTCACTGATTAATCATGAATCATGTTCTATTTTCAGATACAAATATCATTTTATAGATCATGTACACATCACTTGACTAATTTTGTACATCTACTTTTAGAAATAATGAATTATTTTTGTGATTCATATTGCAAACATATTAGAATGTTTACATCTGTTACTGATTGGCTCAAAATAAAACTTGAATCTATTATTGTTCTCTTGTTATGTGAAGGGGTAAGTATGATTGCCTTTACATGAATTGGTAACAAGGGCTGCAAATTCAAAAGCCCTTCGCCACTTTAAGATACTTAAACAAGGCACTGTTTTATAACTGAAATATTGATAAAAAAAGGTTTAAAGCCTTAAAGCAAACAAGAAGATGTTTTTGTAGAAAAGCGCATGTCTCACCCAATGGATAGTCATATAGGCAAGAAGTCAATAGGGGACAGGAGCAAAAGTCAAAGAGACACTTGATGGTTGGCTGCAATAGGGATCATCTGCTTGGCATGTCTTAATCATCCCACTAAGTTTCAACATCCTGGGCCTAGTGGTTCTCCAGTTATGAATTGGAACTGGTTTTCGATGTTCAATCCCCTGTGACCTTGACCTTTGATCAAGTGACCCCTAAATCAGTAGGGGTCATCTACTCTGCATGTCCAATCATCCTATTAAGTTTCAACATTCTGGGTCAAGTGTTCTCAAGTTATTGATTGAAAAGAGTTTTCTATGTTCAGCCCCGTGACCTTGACCTTTGATGGAGTGACCCTAAAAAAAAAATACAGGTCATCTACTCTGTAAGTCCTATCACCCTATGAAATTTGAAGGTTCTAGGTCAAATAGTTCTCAAGTTATTGACTGGAAATGTTCTGTCCACTGCGACCTTGACCTATAATAGAGTGACCCCAAAATCAATAGGGATCATCTACTCTGCATGTCCAATCATCCTATGAAGTTTCAACATTCTGGGTCAAGCGGTTCTCAAGTTATTGATCAGAAATGGTTTTGCATGTTCAGGCCCCTGTGAACTTGACCTTAATAGAGTGACCCCAAAATCAATAGGGGTCAAATACTCTGCATGATCAATCATCCTGTGAAGTTTCAACATTCTGGGTCAAGTGGTTCTCGAGTTACTGACCAGAAATGGTTTTCCATGTTCAGGCCCCTGTGACCTTGACCTTTAATAGTGACCCGAAAATCAATAGGGGTCATCTACTCTGCATGACCAATCATTCTATGAAGTTTCAACATTCTGGGCCAAGTGGTTCTTAAGTTATTGATCGGAAATGGTTTTCCATGTACAGGCTCCTGTGACCTTGACCTTTGATGGAGTGACCCCAAAAACAGTAGGGGTCGTCTACTCCATAAGCCTACCATCCTATGAAGTTTGAAGGTTCTAGGTCAAATGATTCTCCTATTATTGATCGGAAATGAAGTGTGACGTATGGACGGACGGGGCGGGGGGAGACCTAATGAATGCCATAAAACAAAATTAATGAATTAAAATTAGAATAAGTAAGGATGGGATCAAATATTCGAATGCAATTTTCAAAGTTGAGTATTTGTGTTTCTTCTCAGTTTTTTGCAACTTCAGACTTTTATCAAATGTTAATGGTTAGAAACAAGACAGCATGGTGGCCCTAGATCGCTCACCCAAATTGCTTGAAAAGTTTTGACAGATGGTAAAGCAAGGAAAATGTTTCCCACATGGATAAATTGTAGCAAACAAGATGGCCACAATGGGCTTCAGATATCCATACTATAGATTTAATGATGTGCAAATTATTTTACAGATCAGGGGAAAGCTAAACTAGAAGGGGACTGTCTCAAACATTAAGAAACTAGCCTCCAGAACTTGGTTGTATCTGATCAGAATCATGACCAAGTTGCATCAATAGAAAGGTCTGTGCGTGACCTTTAAAATGGTATCATATACAGGTATATATAATATCTCTAGGCAATACACACATTTTTTAATGCAGATGTTTTATTCATTTAATGTTCAAGGTGATGCCATTAAATTCAATACAAAGGAGCTGCGTTTTCAAAACGCAGAATCGTGTCCCTTGGTGTATAACCAAAGATGTTATTTTTTTGAGGCTTTAAGTTAAGATCATATGAAGGTCAAGGTCATCTATAGATAGGTCAGTTTGTAGGTCTTGTCACAAGGCTTGTCGAGTGTGAATATGAATTAATTCGGGTTATTTATGTGGGTTATGACCACAAATATTGTTTATTCGAAGTTTGAAAGGTCAAATGAGGGTCGAGGTCATTTATATATAGGTTTTTGAAGGTCTTGCCACAAGGATTGTTGAGCAAGAGTATAAACTAAATCAGGTTATTAATGTGGGCTGTAGGTAATTCGGTTCGTACGGATGGACAAATCACTATGCCCAGGGGGGCCTAAGTTTTTATATTTTCATATACTTTATAATTTTGGATAAAGCATGTAAAGTTTTCATAGGAAATTAATGAAATATGAAACTACAGTGCTGGTTTTCATAAAATGACATACATGATTTTAAAACTGTACAGTAGCAAGACTGTACCATGTTCTTTCCTTGATAAAATTGTACAACATAGAGATGTATACTTGCATCTGATGGGTTTTCAAAGGTTAAAGGCAGACCTTTCTATTGATGTACCTTGCATATGGTTCCAGTCGGCTATAATAATATGAGCATAGTACCTTAACTCATATATTCTGCATTGTGCTATGCTTCATTAGGTAAAGCCTTGTATAACATATATCAATCCAAAATTAAGAATGGTAAGATGAGCATTAGGCTATACTCCCCGAAAATAAAAGAAAACAGTAAACTCTCTTCTCAAATATATTTCTAATATTTCATGTATACTTAAAGTCAATATCACATAATTTGCACTGGACGGCAACACCAAATATCACAATAATTTCAATAAACAATATATAATATACATAGATAAATGTGACTTAAGGTAGTGCACCCATACTTATAACTGGCAATTTCCACGCAATCACATTCTTGTATGCTATTATGGCATTAGTATGCTATTATGGTGTATCTATTATGACATATATGACTTTGTTCCAGTCAAAATCACATTCCGGGAATGTGTATCGAACGGAAATTGTCAATTTTTGTTACAGGTCCACTACCTTTAATTCTACTAAATCTAACTGTTATGCAATGCCCTAAAACTAGAAAAATAGTGCTCCCTGTGTTAAAATTACTCACACAATGAAAACCTAGATTTTTCATATTAAAAAAGGGTGTGACTGAATTAAGCAAGTTCTTTGTACTTGGGGTAAGCAACAACATGCTTTATTTTTTCTTGCTAATAATGCTATGATTTCAAATCTCACTATTGAGCTATTTTTTGCCTCTCATTGAAAAAGTTCTTTAATTAAAACAATATTGTGCAATTACAGTTATATAACTATTTCAGACTGGACAGGAATATCATTACATATTTGCAACAGAAATGACTTTCAAACTTAACACAATATTCTTATAAGGATTTAAAAAAAAGATTGTTTCTGGTAACATGCTAAAGAAAATAAGGTAGTACCGTCAGTAAAATTTTTGGGGGGATTTTTTTTTTATCAAGTGTGACTTTTCCAATATTACTTTCATGACAAAAAATGAATACAAATAAGGGGGTTATGCTTTTAGAGCATCAGTAAGTTGATTTCTATCATCAGTTACCCTGTTTAAAGCATAAAAGTGCAGTTTTGCAACTATTTATTAAAAAGTTAAAAAAAGGAATCTAGGGTAGGTTGGGATACCGGAAACAAACGTTTTTTTTTAATACCTTATACATATCCAGTTTTCTTACATTATATATCCAAATTATCTACATTGTCAGTTTTAAAATAAAAGTTCTACCATAATTCATCAGTTGAATGTAAATGCTGAACATTTCAGATACTTTCACAGAAATCACAACCTTGCCTTCTGCACTGACAAACATTTTGCATTATTTATGAATTGAGTAATATAATTTTGAGAAACTTAGCAGGCACCCTTCATATTGATACTGTAATTCAATTGTAATGAGCAATATCTCTTTAAGAATTATTTCAGTGTCGGAAACAATTTTACATACTGCCAAACAAAAGTTCAATTAAATGAGCGGAGCCGTCAAATGTAAACAAATCCATTATCATATATATAACTTAAAATATTAAATGTTACGTGGATTGTACAGACAGATGTCTTTTATCTACTGCTCTTGATTAAATAACTTCTCCCTCGGTGCTCACAACTTCGGTAAGAGGCAAGTTGGAGTTAGAATTCAGAATTGCTTACATCACGAAACTGAACTGGGCAGGTAGCGACCATTTTTGTTCGAAACGAGCAAATAAGCTCATAGGTACATGCCTATGAAAATTTGAACATTTTTTATTTGTAGTTTGAAAACTCTGAAACCAAGGCAAGATCTGCAGCTGACCAATGGAAATAACTGTAAACTGAACTGGAATAGATGACAAACACTTTCTGCTTAGAATCTCTGAACTTTAGGAAACAAAAACGATTACTTCGGCTTTTTTAACACTGGAAAAAGATAGTCTGGAACATAAACCATTATACATGCAAGTTGTAAAATACCGTTTCCTACACTCATACTTTCTTCAAGTAAGATGTCAGATTAAGATTAGTAAATAGGTCAAAGAATTTGTAAAGCAGCACTTTCAAAATATATAGATCCACTTTTTGCCCTAAAGGGTAACCCAGGGCATTATCATATTTTCCAACACACTAGAGATAAAAATATATATAAGATAACAATAAAATGCATAAAACAGAAGTGGAAACCTCAAGGCGAAATCTCAGTAACCCAAGGGTATGGGTAGCGAGTTCAATGTTTTAACCTTTAGCCTGCAAGCTGCAAGTAATTCTACCTTTGCGACCAGTGCAGACCAAGATCAGCCTACACGTCCGTGCAGGCTAATCATGGTCTGCACTGTTCATTATTCAGTCAGTAATTTTTCAGTGAACACCCCTTCGAATATTAAATGGTATTACCCAAACTGAAAGATAAACCACTTCATTTTAGAAATTTACCAGGGTAAAGGTTAAAGAAATAGTGTAACATCTCTTAACTAATCAACATGTGTAACAGATGCACTGTCTTACTCTAGAATTTTCACACCTGATGTCTGTCCCTCTAAAGCCTCTATACCAAAGAACTTCTTTTTACTATCATAAACATAAACACATTTTGAAAACGTCTGTTGCAATAAACAAAATATGCTGCTACATTAAAGCTTTGTTATTGCTAAGGGTTTATGGCAACAGGTACAAAAATAATATAAAAAATTAAAACAAAAAAAAACAAGAGCTGTCACAGGAGACAACGCGCTCGACTATTTCGATGCTGGATAGTGAAACTGGGCACATTTGACGAAGCTGGAGCTGTCACTGGAGTGTTTAATGACTCCAATGTGGATGAAATATAGGATTATAGCTTGAGTCTGTGTCAAAAGTATTAAGTAATAAGATTGATAAGGATTAAGTGTATCAAACATTAAATATTAAGTATAATTCTTAGCAAAAAGGGGGTATAATTGTGCGGGCCCGGAAGGATGCCAACGCTGGGTCGAGTAGGATAGCTCTCCATACTTCATATAGTCGAGCTAAAAATCACAGAAACAGATGAATTACATATACATTCAAATATCAAAATGTAACAAAAATTTTATATGTGGAAAAACAGATTTTAAAAAAGGCTATCAAAATTCAAGATTTTTAAAATTTTATCAGTCAGAATGAAATAATACGATGATTAAAATTCTGTGAACAGCGAAATTTCTTCATTCAATATAATAATTACACATGAAGCAATAAAACAGAATAAATTGCAGTTTTTTAAAGATATTATGTCAAACTCAGTACATGGACAAATGTTTGGATGTACATTGGAAGTTACAGCAGAAAAGTGCTATAAGGTTTATTCAAATTTAGATGAAAACACAACATTTCATTATAAATGTTTTAGGAATAGTCAACACGACAGTAAATTTTGAGGGTGTAGAACAAAAAAGAGGCTATCAACATACAGAGAGGCCCCACAAAATGAAATGACCTCACAGTAACTGTCACAGCTTTTCATACAGAAATTTTACAGAAGTCACAATCAGAACTAAGCCAATGAAGAGAAAAGCAGGCATTCTCTGATTAAATTTGTATTTTGTCAAAATCCACAGAAGCCTCTGGAGCATTTCAATTTAATCCTCTGATTCATCAAACTATCAAAATGATTAATGACTGTGCAAATCTAGGAAGGAACATAAAAATACTATGTATTCAGACAAGTGACAGCTATCTCACGCAATTTCAGTATCAATAGACTTTTCCTTGCAATTCTGTATAAACTGTTAGGCATTCATTATCACTGTTGTAAACCTAATTATTGTATCATATTGTGTTTAGGAAAAACACATCTCACTACCATACCACATGACAGAATATCAAATTATTTCTGAGACTGTCAAAAACAAGAAATGGCGTTGCCACTGATTATGATTGATAATCACTGCGGAATTCATCTTCTGTTTGTTTATTTATTGTGTGTCAATTATACAAATTTTTATACAGTCCAACCTGACTTTAAGGCCACCTGTATTAAACAGATACTTGCCATAAGCAGCCAGTCAGTTAAGTTCCCAAATGAACTTTTTTTCTTCAAGTCTGAACTTGCCTTCATAAGTCACAGGCTTAACCCTTACCATGCTGGACACGATTTATTCTGCCTTTGGAACCAGTTATGTGTAGATAATGATCAGCCTGCACTTCTGTGCAGTCTGATCATGATCTGCACTGTCCGCTATTCAGTCACTATATTTTTGGTAAGCACCCCTTTTAACAGTTAATGGTTCTGTCCAAATTGGAAGATGGAACAGTTCATTACAGAAATTTGGCATGGTAAGGGTTAAAGCGGACATTTCCTTGACTGGCTGCTTAATACAAGTTTAACTGCACATAAACTGCATCTTAGGAGTAGAATCTGGTCCCAATATGAGACGTAATGAGGTCAAGGTCACTGGTTTTGAGAATGGAAGGTCAATATTGTCGACGATCCCGTTCACGTAGTTGTAATCGTATATTTGTGGAAACGTCATTAAAAGTGTTTGTGCTATTTATAGTAAGGTCAGAAGAGCGATTGTATGTGCGCCTAGCTCCACTATACCGGTCCTCCTGACTGCTCGATGGTTGTCTGAAAATGGAGAGAGAAAAAATCACTTATTTCATTTCATCATCTTACATTTGAAACAGTTCGTACACTTCCAACTATATAAAAGTACGTATGAAACAATGGTAAGGTGGGTTTACAATGTAAATGAAAGGTTTCTAATATGACTTCTTGATGATACATCATCCAGATAAACAAAAATCAGTGGTAGGTGAAAGTAAAAGTGGTGCTTAAGTGACAGAACAAGTGATGAAAAAAATCTTCTATATTATGACAGAAAATTCAAATGGAAGTTAAAAACTGACATGAAATCTGGTTATGAACTAATCGGTCATTGTGATGAAAAGGAGCTACGTAACGTTAGAAAAAAACATGCAACATGCTCAGGCAAAAGAAAATCACATTTTGTACAATAGACTGCATGCAAAAACAAGAGGACCATGATGGCCCTGGATTGCTCACCTGTGTTACATTGCTTGCTTGGAGGGTTGTTATGAAAATAAAATGTCTGCAAAGTTATTTTGAAATAGCGCAGGACTGGTGTTTTCTGATAAGAATATTTTTGAAGTTACCACCATATACATGGCGGGAAAAGTGACCACGCCTTCTTAGTAAAGGCCATTTATGGCCGAAATGTCAAATAAATGAAAAAACTCGCAAAGAATTGATTTTTTGTGTAAGTATTTTACAGGATGTATGTAACAACATATTAAAAGTATAGGAAAGTTACATGATGCAAAATGTCTATTTTGGGGTAAAAATGTTAAAAAAATAAATGAAACTGTGGATTTCTGGAATCGACCCATAGCAACTGAACTATGCATCTTAACAGATCCAAATTTGGCACAAGATTAGATTACTGTATTGTACAAAACGTAGATTAATTAGAAATTTTGAAAAAAGCAAGATGGTGTCCTAAATCCAATATGGCCGCCATAAAAACGACATTTAAACCAGAATTATCATTGATTTTATGTTAAATTGTCTCATATCCTTGCTTTTACACACAATAAGTTGATTATTGTTATATGCAGCTTAAGATGGAAAACATACTGCCAGAAGATTCAATATGGGGCAATAGTGAAGTATACAGAAAATTTTTTTGAGTCATTCAGGAGTAGAAATTATCGTTAAACAGCGATAACTTCCTTATTTACTAACAAAACATATAAAAGTTCAAGTATTTGTTTTCTTAGTAGGATCATTTCCCATCTTTTCTTAGTAGGATCATTTCCTATCTGATAATCATGTTTTAGGGAAAAATTACATTGAAATTGTTTACAGTTCTGTTTTCACTAAATAGAAAAATGGCGCGAAATAGATGATAGTTGCATAGTGGCGGATTCAAATAGTCCTCAGGTTTTGTTTAATTATTTTCTTTTCAATTCTTGCTGAAATCACATGAGAGATCTATGCTTGATCTGTAGGTAGCCTTTTCCTAATGAAATAATATCATTACAGAATTTGCCATGTATACTTAGATCATACATCACCTCTACAATCTGGAGTCTCGATCATTGTTTTGGTGTGTGCTGCGGCCATTGCAAATAGGTGAATTTTATAAAGAATAAAGAAGAACAGCTATTTAGTGTGTCGTATGTGGTTAATTACAGTGATAACTTGATTTCATCATCACACATGATGTTATATACAATAGTTAAAGGGAACCAACTATTTATTAGAGCAAGTACTCATGTTCTTGTTGTAAAATATAGAATTTGAACCTATCAGAAACAAGATATAGCTGCAATCAAAATACATCTCTTCTAGGTAAGTTAATAAGACAGATTACAATGAAGTCATTTTCTATCCAGCGATTGATGTAAACATTCTGAGGATTCAACTTAAAATTTATCCAAACACCTTAAATGAGCCATTACAGCTACACTGAAATAGCAGGTAAATGGCAGATAAATTACATAAAAGAAGACTTGAGACTAAAACAGTGTTGCAGTATTGTAACTAGGTTTCGAGCTTTAGGGCCAGCACATAGAAATTAAACCTTTACGGGATAGACAATAGCAAATACAGGCTGAGCTTTGGAAAGTTTAGAGACGTTTGGTTTGGTAACCTTCTGAATCAGTAAGAGAATTCCAGCTCACAGACGGGGTTCAACATTCATACCAATATGGTGGTTTAATGTTATATGTTATAGCATATAAACACTGAGCATCCAAGAGTCAGGACAATCATGCTGAGTTGCAACTTCAAGTAAGAAAACATTGACTGAACATCTATGCAAAAACACATCTATGGATGTCTCTGAATTACTTTTTGTACTTTTAGCATGTGCAAATGTTGAGTTCTGCTCAACCCCGGGCTAGAGGGCGTGGACGGTAGCATGTATTTCCATTACCGTCCATGAACAGGCTCAATCAAACCGAGTCTGCAATATTTTCGTGTTTGTTGTGTTGAGCAACCTGTGGAGTTTCCATTTTTTCTATTTTTGTATGTTGTCCATTCAAAGAAATTGTCTGACGGGAACTTCAACAAATTTTCAAAAGACCTGTCAATATAGCATCCCCAGCCTATAGAAGTTTGAGCTGATTATCATTAGTTGAAGGTTGTTAGTTTGAAACATTGGGTGATTTTTGCCTGATCCCTGAAATTATCTAGCTTATAACCAGGGATACAAATTAGCAGGGGCCCAGTAGCTCATGGCTAAATAGATTTTGGGCTGGGCCCCTAAATTGTTGGAGAAAATGCCTATTTACCTAATGTTAAATATTTATTTTTGATAGTCTGGTCCCTTAATAAAAATAGCTAGTTTATATCCGTGAAAATGCAATTATTTATGAAATATTGGAACACAAATCAGTTAGGCTAAATAGTTAGAGAAAGAAAATATATATGAGGTATATGGTTTCACTAGCTCTACATGTTTTAACAAAGGACATTCTACATAGTTTGTCAGTTAGACTGAGACATTGTCATCTTAGTGATTGGACCCATTACAATGTTTAAGATACTAAAGGCATAGGCACTCTCCTGGGCCATATTACTCTAATATGACATACATAATATTGATATAAATATGCTACGTGGAAGTGTTGTTATGATATAGTTTTCTTTGCTTTTGCAAAGCATATTTTTGTAAAATGTTACCAATTTATGTTCTTGGTAAAGGTTATAACATACTTCATAGCCGTTTTTCTTTATTTTTTTACAAAATTCATATATTTCCAATGACTGTAGCACACATCAGGACCTATTTTAAATTTTTATAACTCACATTGTTTTGCAGAATATTGTCAAATACTAAATATAAAGAAAAAAGCATGAGTCATGTTTGATGCAGAAAAAATATTTTCAGTCAAACACACAATTTTTAAACTGCACATTTTTAAATTAGCTAAAGAATGAGATCCTTAAATTGTAGAGGGTGGTGTATTGTCTAAGTATACATGACAAGCTCTGTTTTGTTATCATTCCATTATGAAAATGCTACCAACATGTCAGGCATAGATTTGACATGTGACTTCAGCAAGAATTAAAAAGAAAATAAGGAAAATAGCTCTACAGAGCCAAAAATAAAATCGAGGACTATATGAATCCGCCATTATGCGACTACCATTTTTCGCGCCATTTGCCTATTTAGTGTCTTTATGCCTATAAGATATACTTGTTTCTCTAACATTGTGCAAGTTTCATTTGAAATGTACAAACAACCCAGATGCATGTAAAACACAAGGTTTTAGTCTGATACCAACAGGGTCTAAGGTTTTATGGTAATTTTAGTAACATATGAGAACTCGTCAAAGTTTGGCAAAAATAGCTGTCACAACATAATTTTCAATCAGTTATCATAACTGTAGCCTACTTTTGCCCTGTTTTGTAATTTTCTACTCGGATCTGTATACAAATTACACATTTAAGCAGTAACTGTTAAATATGTTGGTTTTACCTCTGACTGCTAGAAATCTGTAATATTTAGAATACTGATGTGCAGTTTTTGAGAAACAATACTGTACAACCAAAACATTAAAACTGTGATATTTTTGTGATGTATCAATAGTTTACGCAAAATTGCAATAATTTTGTCATTTTTTATCTATTCTAGTCAAAGAAAACCTTTCCCATATGGCCAGATTTCATTTTTTACCAATATGCCCTTGTATGTTACAGCACACTGAATAGCTGTTCTTCTTTATTCTAGATAAAATTGTCATATTTCTAATGACTGCAGAACACATCAGGACCTACTTAAAGTGTCTGTAACTTACATTTTCTTGAAGAATATCCTCAGTCCTGAATAAAAATCAGAAGAAAAGCGTGGATCATGTTTGATGCAGGAAAAATATTTCAGTCAAACTACTTTAGAGCCATTTTCCTATTCAGTGTATGTATTCCTAAATAATCTTGTGGCGGCCATTTTGGAATTGGGAAGCCATCTTGAATTTGTTTAAGACTGAAGTTTGTGCGTTTTGATATAAAATGTATGTAAGCACTATGATGTTGGTCATCTTTCACACTACTTGAAGTTTTTGAAATACTTAAACGGTTTCCTGTATAATGAAAATTTAATGGCGGCCATCTTGGATTTTGGTGGCCATCTTGTTTTTTTAAAAATAATCTTGAGCTTAATTTTTTTTTGTATTATAATTCTCTACTAACATGCAAAATTTCGCTTTTTTAATACAAACAATGAAGTTATTATGGGTCGATTCCAGAAATTCATAGTTTCAATTATGCTTTTTAACATTTTACCCCAAAAATGCATTTTGCACCATGATACTTTTCTATACTTTTAGTATGTTGTTACATACGTCTTTAAGAATGCTTACACCAAAAATCAATTCTTTGCGAGTTTTTTCCCCTATTTTTATAAAAGGCCTTTACTATCTGGTGGCCATGTTTTTTTGGTAGAGGGCCACACAAGGACCATTGTGTGAAAATATTATAAGATAAGGCCAGCAGTTTCATATAATAATGTGAATAACCATGGTAGAGGGTTACACAAGGACAATCTGTGTGAAATTATTTCAAAATCAAATGCTTGAGGAGGAGATGTTGTTTAATGATTTTTGTAAATTTAGCTCTAGTGGCTTTTATGTGCAACCATTGTGTTTGAACAATTTTAAAAGATGTCCACTCAAGGAACATCCAGGCCAAATTTCATCAACTTCCACCACACAGTTTCAGAGAAGATTTTGTTTAAAGGAAAGTGTGGATAGACACCAGAAAGTGAGTGATAACAATAGCTCACCAAAGCACTTTGTGCTCAGGTGAGCTTAAAAACTGGGTCATATATATAAACAAGAGGGCCATGAAGGCCCTGTATTGCTCACCTGACCTACTGACCTAAAGATCAAAGATTAAAATTCTGACCAAATTTCATTAAGATATGGTCCTAAATGTGGCCTCTAAGTGTTAACTAGCTTTTCCTTTGACCTGACCCGATGACCTAGTTTCTGACCCCATATGACCCAGATTCGAACCTGACCTTAAGATCATCAAGATTAACATACTGACTAAGTTTCATGAAGATACAGTCATAAATGTGGCCTCTGGAGTGTTAACTAGCTTTTCCTTTGATTTGACCTAGTGACCTAGTTTTTCATCTCCCACCTGACCACGATTTGAATTTTACCTAAAGATCATCAAGATTAACATTCTGACTAAGTTTCATTAAGATATTATCATAAATGTGGCCTCTGGAGTGTTAACTAGCTTTTCTTTTGATTTGACCTGGTGACCTAGTTTTTGACCCTACATGACCCAGTTTCAAAACGGATCTTAAGATCATCAAGACTAACATTCTGACAAAGTTTCATGAAGATAAGATCATAAATGTAGCCTCTGGAGTGTTAACTAGCTTTTCCTTTGATTTGACCTGGTAACCTAGTTTTTGACCCTACATGACCCAGATTCAAACCGAACTTTAAGATCATCATGATTAACATTCTGACCAAGTTTCATGAAGATATATTCATAAATGTGGCCTCTACAGTGTTAACAAGCTTTTCCTTTGATTTGACCTGGTGACCTAGTTTTTGATCCTAGATGACCCAATATCAAACTCGTCAAAGATATCATTGAGGGTAACATTCTGACTAAGTTTCATGAAGACTGGGTCCAAATTGTGACCTCTAGAGTGTTAACAAGCTTTTCTTTTGATTTGACCTGGTGACCTAGTTTTTGACCCCAGATGACCCAATATCGAACTCGTCCAAGATTTTATTGAGAGTAACATTCTGACCAAGTTTCATTAAGATTGGACCAAAATTGTGACCTCTAGAGTGTTAACAGTCAAATTGTTGACGACGCCGGACGGACAACGGACACAGGATGATCACAAAAGCTCATCTTTGAGCACTTCGTGTTCAGGTGAGCTAAAAAATACATATATACTAATGATAAAATAGGTAAGTCTAGCTATTCAAGACACAGAACATTGTAAAGAATCTCAGTAACATAAAACAGCCTTTTGAACACATTTTGATAACATTTTTAATTATGTTTCTATAGAGAAGGACTTTCACTGAAGGACATTATTTACCACATCGTGCAGAGAATCCAGAATTTCTACATTCAACTATTTTCTTTCATTCCATCACATTCATTCCACAGCTAAGAATAATGAATTCAAAAATGAATTTGAAAATGTCTTGGCATAACAAAACTAGATGCCCACAGGCAACATGTCAAGCCTGCCTGTGAGCTGTCAAAAGGACTGGGAGATGCATGCAGCACTCATTGAGGCAAACATTTATACCAAATAAAAACAAGATTGCTTTGTGCATGGCAAAGTAACAGCCCTGACAAATTCTAAAACTATCTTTAACCTCCAAGTGTGACCTTGACCTTTGAGATAGGGACCCGTGATTTGTCCACATCACTCTGTCTCACAGAGGTGAACATTTACTCCAAAGAAAAAAAAAAATGTTCCATATGTATCAAAGTAATGGCACGGACAAGCTCTAAAATCACCTTTGACCCCTAACAGTGACTTTGATCTCTGAGATAGGAACCTGAGGTTTGCACAATACACTTAGTCTCGTTCAGTTAAACATTCACGCCAAATATAAATAAGATTGCTCCAAAAAACTAAAAAAACTTTAAAAGTAACCAAGTAATTGCATTCAATGAAAAACGAAAACAAGAATAATTTTGAAAAACCTGTCTATGACACTCTCTTTCTTGCTTTCATGCCTTTCATTTCCAGAAACATTGCCCCTAGTTGAACGAAGATTGTTATCATTCCTCATCAGTGTATTGCTCACTCTGTAAAATCATGACACACCTGACACAAGGGAGATAATCTACATTATGTTACCTCAGTTGTGTCCCTTTTTTACATCTTTCCTTTCTTTCTTAACATGTTCAAACTTTTATTTCTCAAATTATTCTAATAAAGTACGAAAAAATCGATCGCATATTTTCACTAAACGCTTCTTTTAAATATCTTGCAAATAAAGATTTTATGCCACATAATGTGTACTGCAAAAAATGGCAAAGGGTCATTAATTTGGGCCATAACTCCAACAAACTTTTCCCTGACCAAAGTAAAGTAAAACAAGATTTGCAGAACTTTGTGAAAGCCATGTACTAAAAAACAAGAGCTGTCTCCATAGGATGACACATGCCCCCGATGGCACTTTGAATGAATATATAGTTATGGCCGATGTTAGAGTTTAGGACCTTTGACCTACGGAACTGGGTCTTGCGCGCGACACGTCGTCTTACTGTGTCACACATTCATGCGTAGTTATTTTAAAATCCATGCATGAATGACAAAGATATGGACCGGACACACCCATCAATGCACTATCATGAAAAATGACCTTTAACATCTAAGTGTGACCTTGACCTTTGAGCTACGGACCTGGGTCTTGTGTGCAACACGTCCTCTTACTGTGGTACACATTCATGCCAAGTTATTTGAAAATCCATCCATCGATGACAAAGATATGGACCAGACACGCCCTTCAATGCACTATCTTTTAACGTCTAAGTGTGACCTTGACCTTTGAGCTACGGACCTGGGTCTTGCGCGCAACACATCGTCTTACTGTGGTACACATTCATGCCAAGTTATTTGAAAATCCATCCATCGATGACAAAGATATGGACCGGACACGCCCATCAATGCACTATCCTTTAATGTCTAAGTGTGACCTTGACCTTTGAGCTACGGACCTGGGTCTTGTGCGCAACACGTCGTCTTACTGTGGTACACATTCATGCCAAGTTATTTGAAAATTCATCCATCGATGACAAAGATATGGACCGGACACGCCCATCAATGCACTATCCTTTAATGTCTCAGTGTGACCTTGACCTTTGAGCTACGGACCTGGGTCTTGCACGCGACACGTCGTCTTACTGTGGTACACATTCATGCCAAGTTATTTGAAAATCCATCAATCGATGACAAAGATATGGACCGGACACGGAAATTGCGGACAGACTGACAGACAGACAGACGGTTCAAAAACTATATGCCTCCCTTTGGGGGCATAAAAATCAGTTCAATATCTGTATGCACACCGAAAAAGTGTGAGGGAAAATAGTGCATATAATATATGGCAAATATTCCTACGAATATTCTTACAACTTGTATACAAATACTTTAATGCTCATTTCTGATTAGCCATTCAACTTAAATTCTAAACAGTAGTTTCTTTTGAGCTTCTAAGTCACCTAGCTGTGCACATGGAACATACTTTGTAATTCATGTCATAAAAAAAGTAAAATAAAAAAGTTTTATGAAAAAGAAAATTTCATACAAGGAACATGCATATGCATCTGCAAAAGAGAAACAAACTGGTGCTATGTTAAAATCAGGCAGACTTGTTAAAATACTGGCATTTGAATATATACATGAAGGAGAATTTAGAAACTTGGGTGCATGAAAATGTTTCTTGCCTGGTGCTTGCCTTACCTCCTCATCTATCATGTTTATCATGTTTAGAATGTGAATGCCTGAAACCAAGACAAAATTTCATGTTGAAGGGTTCCATAAAAAGGCCCTGATGAGTTTCAGCTGAGTGAAGAAGTTAACACACTCTTCTATAATGGTATAAAGGCAAAGAAAAAAAATCTTACTTTTAGCTTACTTGCTGTCCATTGAGCTAGTTTCTGAAAACATGATCAATCTAAAAATCATGAAGGATTCATTGATATACTAATTACAAAACCTTGTATCAAAAACTGCATAATATAAAGAAAAACAAGGAGCTAAGTTCAATAAACGCTTGATGCCCCGTGGCCCTTGTCGTACAACAACGAAGTCCAAAATGAGTCGTTCAAGTCAGTCAAACGAGGTCAGGTGATGTCTGAAATAGAAGTCACAGTACATGCATTAGTATCAGTCATCTAAGGTATTGTGCTGACGAAGTCCATTGGTACCCAAGAGTGCCTACAACAACTAAGTCCAACGAGTCAGGTCAACTGAGGTCAGGTGATGTCTGAAGATGAGGAATGGTCACAGGTTACATCTTCATTAGTATCAAGTCATTCTAGTAAGGGGTATTGATGCTAGAGGAAACAGTCCCATTTGGTTAACCTCATACGGACGGACAGGACAATCACTATATGCCTCCCGCATCAGTAGATGCCGGGGGCATAAAAACTCATTTCCAGTCTCAAGGTCATTGTGACTTGACATTTGATCTAACTACCATATTTAAGCTTACTGAACATGTCACTTGGAACGCTTAAGCCCACCTCATATTTGACTTTTGCTTAAGCGTACTGCACCTTTGACCTGCTTTGCTAAAGCTTATTGCACCTCTTAGCTTACTGCATCTTTGACCTGCCATGCACCTTTTACCTGCCATGCTGAATCTTACTGCACCATTGACCTGTCAACCTTAAGCTTACGGCACCACTGCCCTGCCATGCTTAAGCTTACTGCACCTTTGACCTGCCATGCTTAAGTTTACTGCACCTTTGACCTGCCATGCTTAAGCTTACTGCACCAATGGCCTGTCATGCTTAAGCTTACTGACTTGACCCGCACTTACTTCTGCACCAATGGTGTCATGCTTAAGCTTACTGCACCTTTGACCTGTCATACTTCAGCTTACTGCACCTTTGACCTGTCATGCTTAAGCTAACTGCATCTCTGACCTGCCATGCTTAAGCTTCTGCACTTACCTGTCCGCTTACTATGAACTCGACAGCCATCTAGTATGCCATGGCCTTCATAAGCTACTGCACAAAGCCTGTCAGCTAAGCTTACTGCAGCTCTGACACCATGCTTAAGCTTACTGCACCAAATGGCCTGTCATGCTTAAGCTTACTGCACCTTTGACCTGCCATGCTTAAGCTTACTGCACCAATGGCCTGTCATGCTTAAGCTTACTGCACCTTTGACCTGCCATGCTTAAGCTTACTGCACCAATGGCCTGTCATGCTTAAGCTAACTGCATTTCTGACCTGCCATGCTTAAGCTTTCTGCACCTTTGACCTGTCACGCTTAAGCTTATTGCACCTTCGACCGGCCATGCTTAAGCTTACTGCACCAATGGCCTGTCATGCTTAAGCTTACTGCAACTTTGACCCGCCATGCTTAAGCTTACTGCACCAATGGCCTGTCATCTTAAGCTTACTGCACTTGACCGCCACGCTTACTTATGCACAATGCCTCATGCTTAAGCTAACTGCACCTTTGACCTGCCATGCTTAAGCCTGCTGTACCTTTGACCTACTATGCTTTATCTAAGTGAACATTTTACTTGCTATGCTAAAGTTTACTGCACCAGCAACCTGCCAAGCTTAAGCTTACTGCACCTTTGACTTGCTATGCTTAAGCTTACTACACCTCTGACCTGCCATGCTTAAGCTTACCACACCTTTGACCTACTAGGCTTATGCTTACTGAACCTTTGATTTACATTGTTTAAGATTACTGAACATTGGACCTGCCATGCTTTAACTTTCTGAATGTCTGTTTAAGCTTATCGGACATTTTATCTGCCTTTCTTTAGCTCACCTGAGCACAAAGTGCTCAAAGGTGAGCTTTTGTGATCGCCCTGTGTCCGTCGTTCATTGTCGTCCATATGTCATCAAATTTGACTGTTAACACTCTAGAGGTCACAATTTTGGCCCAATCTTAATGAAACTTAGCCAGAATGTTACCCTGAATAAAATCTTGGATGGGTTTGATATTGGGTCATCTAGGATCAAAAACTAGGTCACCCGGTCAAATCAAAGGAAAAGATTGTTAACACTCTAGAGGTCACAATTTTGGCCCAATATTAATGAAACTTTATCAGAATGTTACTCTTAATAAAATCTTGGATGAGTTTGATACTGGGTCATCTGGGGTCAAAAACTAGGTCACCAGGTCAAATCAAAGGAAAAGCTTGTTAACATTCTAGAGGTCACAATTTTGGCCCAATCTTAATGAAACTTGGTTAGAAGGTTACCCTGAATAAAATCTTGGAAAAGTTTGATATTGGGTCATCTGGGGTCAAAAACTAGGTCACCAGGTCAAATAAAAGGAAAAGCTTGTTAACATTCTAGAGGTCACAATTTTGGCCCAATCTTAATGAAACTTGGTCAGAATGTTACCCTCAATTAAAATCTTGGATGAGTTTGCTATTGGGTCATCTGGGGTCAAAAACTAGGTCACCAGGTCAAATCGAAGGAAAAGCTTGTTAACACTCCAGAGGTCACAATTTTGGCCCAATCTTCATGAAACTTGGTCAGAATTTTACCCTCAATTAAAATCTTGGACGAGTTTGATATTTGGTCATCTGGGGTCAAAAACTAGGTCACTTGGTCAAATCAAAGGAAAAGCTTGTTAACACTCTAGAGGTCACAATTTTGGCCCAATCTTAATGAAACTTTATCAGAATGTTACTCTCAATAAAATCTTGGACGAGTTTGATATTGGGTCATCTGGGATCAAAAACTAGGTCACCATGTCAAATCAAAGGAAAAGCTTGTTAACACTCTAGAGGTCACAATTTTGGCCCAATCTTAATGAAACCTGGTTAGAAGGTTACCCTGAATAAAATCTTGGACAAGTTTGATATTGGGTCATCTGGGGTCAAAAACTAGGTCACCAGGTCAAATTGAAGGAAAAGCTTGTTAACACTCCAGAGGTCACAATTTTGGCCCAATCTTAATGAAACTTGGTCAGAATGTTACCCTCAATTAAAATCTTGGACAAGTTTGCTATTGGGTCATCTGGGTTCAAAAACTAGGTCACCAGGTCAAATCGAAGGAAAAGCTTGTTAACACTCTAAAGGTCACACTTTTGGCCCAGTCTTAATGGAACTTGGTCAGAATGTTACCCTCAATGAAATCTTGGAAGAATTAGATGTTGGGTCATCTGGGGACAAAAACTAGGTCACCGGGTGAAATCGAAGGAAAAGCTTGTTACAACTGTAGAGGCCACATTTATGACTGTATCTTCATGATTCTTGGTCAGAATGTTAATCTTGATAGTCTCAAGGTCCAGTTTGAATCTGGGTCATGTAGGATCAAAAAGGAAAAGCGAGTAAACACTGAAGAGGCCACATTTTTTATGATCATATCTAAATGAAACTTGGTCAGAATGTTGATCTTGATGATCTATAGGTCAAGTTCAAATCTGGGTCAGATGGTGTCATAAACTAGGTCACTAGGTCAAATCAAAGGAAAAGCTTGTTAACATTCTAGAGGCCACATTTATGACAGTATCTTCATGAAACTTAGTCAGAATGTTAATCTTGATGATCTTTAGGTCAAGTTTGAATCCGAGTCATGTGGGGTCAAAAACTAGGTCACTGGGTCAAATCAAAGGAAAAGCTAGTTAACACTTTAGAGACTACATTTATGACCATATCTTAATGAAACTTGGTCAGAATGTTAATCCTGATGATCTTTAGGTCAATAGGTCAGGTAAGCGATACAGGGCCTTCATGGCCCTCTTGTTTGCTTTAAAGAGGAAGCCATTTCCAGTCTCAAGGTCATTTTGACTTGACTTTTAACCTTTTTATCCCTAAAATAATAGGGATCATCTACTCACCATAGGCAATTATCCTATGAAATTTGAAGGCAGTTGGCCAAAGGGTCTTAAGTAACTGAGAAGAAACCATTTTCAGTCTTGAGGTTACTGTGACCTTGAACTTTGATCTACTGACCTCTAAATCAATAATGGCAATCATCTGCCTATTGGCAACCAGACCATGAAGTCTGACAACAGTTACTGTACTCCAAAGCCTTCTTCATTTACTGAGCAGGAACAGTTTTTCAGTCTAGAGTTCACTGTGATTTTGAACTTTGATGTACTGATGCCCTAAAAAAAATAGGGGTAACCTACCAAACACAGGCAATCACTTAGTCATTGAGAAGAAACTTTTTCAAGCTTCAAGGTCACCTTTGACCTCCAAATCAAGTAGGGCCATGTACTGACCACAGGAAATCACCCTATGAAGTTTGACCATTGCGAGACCAAGTAGTATTTGTGATTGAACGGAAACCAAACAGTCTACCAACCATTAAACAGACAGACAGGCAATAACCAAAATAGCATATCCCATCTTCTTTGAAAGGACAGAGCAAGGCAAACCAGGATCAAGATTGCAAGAAGATCTTATCCTGTATACTTTTTCCCTTGAATTGGATTTTTAATTTATCTTCTAGCTGCATCATTTCCTTAAGTTATAAAGCTGCGTACTATATCAATAATTTCACAACTGACATCAAATGATCAGACAGACAGACAGATGGACAGATGATGGTTGGAGGATATTACACCAGTTCCTCTAGAAAGTAATAATAACTACTCAAGTAAATACAGAACTTCCTTATCTCAAAATTCTGCAATAATACAAGTTCTCAGATCAATATTTCATGATTATGCAATCATGAGATCTCACTCCTGCTAAGTTTCAGGAATAAATATATAGTTTTATTCACTTAAAGTTAGAATGCATTTGAACTAAAAGCTCAATTAAACTAACAATGTTTTATAGAAAACCATTATGTAACTTCAAACCTGGTAAAACCTGAACTGTAATGATTTACAACTCTGCTCTGTGAACAACTGACACAAAACAGAGATTCAATAAAAGGCAAAAATAATTCTGACTGTCTTCTATTAAAAGCAAAAAAAATCTGTCTTGCATAAAAGGCAAAAAAAATGTTGTGACTGTCTTCTGTCTCAATTCTGTGTTTTATTTAATTTCATTTCTGAAAGAGAAGGGTTTTGAAAAACAAATTAACAAAATGTAACGCAAACACCGAAATAATTCCAGCAGCAGATATTTAAGAGTTTGAATTCCATATATCCAACTTAGCAACCTAGTTTTACTGCTCACTGATCTACATTTCACAATATTGACAACTTTTGGATAAGTTTCATCAGTTTTTCAAAAGTATTTGAGCATTGCTATGAGAAAACCAACATAGTGGCTTTGTGACCAGCATGGATCCAGACCAGCCTGCGCATCCGCGCAGTCTGGTCAGGATTAATGTTGTTAGCTTTCAAAGCCTATTGGAATTAGAGATACTGTTAGTGAACTGCATGGATCCTGACCAGACTGTGCGGATGCACAGTCTGGTCAGGATCCATGCTGGTCGCAAAGCCACTATGTTGGTTTTCCCATGGCGCGGCTCATTTATCTGAGGAAAACAATGAAAAGATATTTCCTTTTTCTATGTATCTGTTCATCTTTGGCTGTAAGTTTTTTTTTCTTCTTAGTTACTTGGGCTTGACTTTAACTCTGTAGTTAACTTGCTCAAAGAGCAACTTTTTCCTTGTCTGAACCCAATTTTTTGTTGCCCAAGTGTAACATGGTGATGTGATGAGATATTACAATGCAGTATAGCAACAAAAACAGTAGTACATGATTTTCTGAGAAATATTTCTTGGGATCTTTCATATATTTCACTTCCCCGGCGGGCAACTGAGTATAATTTTTTGCCTGCCCACACTCCACTTTTACCTGTCCTTGGCAATAGGGCAGTCTTAAAGGTTGGGCCCCGAATTAGAAAAGTGTTCTAACCGAAAACAAATTACCACAAAATCAAACTTAAAATCTGGAACAATTAAGGAAACAAATATGCAGGTACTAAAATGTTATGATTTTATATCGAAACTACCCTGTTAGGTGTCAAATGACTAAATTGTAGAAATTCACATATTGCTAGTCTACTTCTGTTATGAGAAACTACATGAACATACAGATTTAAAGTAATCAACATGCAAACAAAACATACCTAATTAACATATAATATTAAACTTTAAATCATAAACCCAACATTTAAGACAATACCGTATCCTTAAACTTTTTGCCCGTTCTAAGGTACGTTGATACAAGTATACTTCTCGACTACGGTCCCTTTCAGAGATTACAATCTCACGATCTAAACTTCTTATTAATTCTTTCTCCTGTTCCTTTTCATTATCCCTTTGGAAACGACCATAATGAAAATAATGTTTGAAAGTTCAAAATGAAACATAGTGCAAGAAAAACTGATAGAGCTGTCACAGAAGTGTCAAATTACACCCCCACAATATAGCCTTGTCACAGAAATAAGCCAATGTTCAACTTGTCCTATATTTGATGATGTTACAACTGTGTATCAAAAATGATTTAAATCTGTCAACCCTGCAAAAAAAGTTCTAATGTTCTGGGTGAATGTGACCTTGACATTTGACCTACTGACCTCAAAATCAAAAGGGGTCATCTGCTGGTCATGACCAACCTCCCTATTAAGTTTCGTGATCTTAGGCCCAAGCATTCTAAAGTTATCATCCTGAAATGATTTAACAGTTCCAGGTCAATGTGACCTTGACCTTTGATCTAATGGCCTCAAAATCAATAGGGTCATCCACTGGTCATGACCAACCTTCCTATGAACTTTCATGATCCTAGACCCAAGCGTTCTGGAGTTATCATCCGGAATTGGTTTAACTGTTCCGGGGTTACTGTGACCTTGACCTTTGACCTACTGACCTCAAAATCAATAGGGCTTGTCTGCTGGTCATGATCAACCTCCCTATCAACTTTAATGATCCTAGGCCCATGCGTTCTCAAGTTATCATTCGGAAACCGTTTAACTGTTCCGGGTCCTTATGACCTTGACCTTTGACCTACTGACAAACCTCAAACAAAGTCAAATCTGACCTGTATTTTATAATTTTACACCTGTGTACCAAAATGTATGATCCTAGGCCCAAGTTATCAACCGGAAACCATTTTAACTGTTCCGGGTCATTGTGACCTTGCCCTTCAACCTACTGACCTCAAAAGTCAAAACTGGCCTGTATTATATATAAAATTATTTAAATCTGTCAAGCCTTTCATGAGTTATTGTCCAGAAACCATGAAAACCAACGAACCAATCAACAGACCGACAAGCTCACTCCTATATACCCCCAAACTTCATTTGTGGGGGTATAATTATTGTCCGATAATACTACAAGTGCAAGATTTGTGAAATTGGATTGTGTTTTGTCCATGCAAAGTTCCAGAAAATGATGCAATTTTTTTAACATCACAAAGTATTAACTGACATGCTTCAGCATTTTACTTAAATTTTCAGAACTGACACATTGGTTTCTACAAACTTCTCTATCAAAGAGATAATTATAAATATAGATGTGTGTCCATAGGAAACTGGATCCTATCCAAATGTACTGTACAGTACCAGTAATATGTTACATGTTGACAATGCAAGACTAAGTAAACTGCCATATTACTTTGGGTGGGTGTGCTTGTCAACAAAGGATAGGGCCTAAAGATACTACAAATAATCATCAACATACGCAAGATAAAAGAAACTGTTTTGTTTTCCTCTTTTTTGTTTTTGGAAGGTGGGGGGAGAGGGTGGAGAATAAGAAGGTGAAGGGGAGGTTAATCTAAATAAAATCCCAGGTGTCCAAGTGCAGATCTTCACATGCCAAACCACATTCCTATAAAGTGCCATAACTCCAAGTTAAATAGTGTTAGAGATATACAAAAATTTTAGCCTTTGTTCGTATTTTTTAAAACATTAAGGACCACATCCAAAAGAAAACCCCTAGTGCACAATGTCACATGCTAAATAACAATCCAATGAGGTCTGATGACTCTAGGCCAAATACTTTTCGAGATAAGCAAGACATAAATTTGGAGGGATGAACAAACTGTCGGTCAAGGGTAAATGTTTTGTGCAGAACAGTGACAGAAGACCAAAGTTACTATGAAAGCATGAATTGTAACAAATATATATATATTCTTTTACATGTAAAGACAAAGCAAGTACCAACAAGAGCACCGCCTTGCGGGTGCTGACGCTCATCTGATTTTTTTGTGTAATAGAAATATTGTCCTACCCATGATTTTCTAAGTCCAAAAGGGGCCATAAATCTTGCAAAAAGCAGGATGGAGTTATGTTTCTTGCTGTACAGGGTCAACTTATGATGGTGAACAAGTGTTGCAAGTTTTAAAGCAATAGCTTTGATAGTTTAGGATAAAAGCTGACCTAAACATAAAACTTAACCAAGAAAACTGATTTTCTAAGTCCAAAAGGGGCAATAAATCTTGCAAAAAGCAAGATGGAGTTATGTTTCTTGATGTACAGGGTCTGCTTATGATGGTGAACAAGTATTCCAAGTTTCAAAGCAATAGCTTTGATAGTTTAGGAGAAAAGTTGACCTAAACATAAAACTTAACCAAGAAATCTGATATTTTCTAAGTACAAAAGGGGCCATAAATCTTGCAAAAAGCAAGATGGAGTTATGTTTCTTGCTATACAGGGTCAGCTTATGATGGTGAACAAGTATTCCAAGTTTCAAAGCAATAGCTTTGATAGTTTAGGAGAAAAGGTGACCTAAACATAAAACTTAACCAGGCAACGCCGACGCAGACGCCGACGCCGACGCCGACAACCGCTCAAGTGATGACAATAACTCATCATTATTTTTCAAAAAATCAGATGAGCTAAAAATGGTGACATTTCTACACATATATAGGTACTTGCAGACAATTCCTGTATTCCATGATGATTTTAACTGCACAGTAACATACAACAAGCAAATTGTACTCATTAGTACAAAAACCATGTCAGACATGGCCATCCCCTCACTGTAGGGAATGCTTCATGTAAAAGGAAGGCCAAAAACAGAAAATATTTTATAATAGTGAATCATAGGCATAACAGAGTTTCATGGACTACTGCATTCAATACATATGCAAGAGTAACTGTTTGTTCCACAGCCATTTGGCTCATTTGTTTTGTCAATAATGATGCTATATATGATAAAAAAAAAACACTCAGAGACAATCCAGATGGAGATAATTCATTAAATTTGAATGAATCTATAGTAGATGTGTGCTGGAATTCATTTTGTTTTGTCCTGGAATGTCTGTAGATGCTTTTTATCATAAATAGTATCATTATTGGAATGAAAAATAGTAAAATCCGGTCGGTTTATACACACAGCAGTTCCATCAACCATTCTTCACAATGCTTGTGAAGATTAAATAAATGAGCTGTGCCATGAGAAAACCAACATAGTGGGTTGGCGACCAGCATGGATCCAGACCAGCCTGCGCATCTGCGCAGTCTGGTCAGGATCCATGCTGTTCACTTTCAAAGCCTATTGCAATTAGAGAAACCGTTAGCGAACAGCCTGGATCCTGGTCTGGATCCATGCTGGTCGCAAACCCACTATGTTGGTTTTCCCATGGCACGACTCAAATTTCTTTCATAAGTTCCAAGCATATTTACTAAAGGGAGATAATTAAGAAAGTAAGCAATGTAAATTTTATGGTTCTTGTACATTGCACTTCCTGCCAATGGCTTATCATTGAATGAAGCTGTAAGAAAATCACTCTAACAGACGAGTCAATTTATGTTCTTAAATGCTGCACTTCCCTTGTATGCCCTTCATCTTTGTGTGCTGTTTAGATTCTGACTTGAAGTCTGATTACTGCCATGTGAAATCTTATATCTCTATAATTTACTTTAAATTAAATGGACAGACCATAATTCGTCATTTTCCGAAATGCCAGGTGGCTGTTTTTGATTTACTCATTAAGCATACTTACTTATCATCATACTGGGGTTCTACATTTGATCTGTCCTGGACGTTACGGTCTCTCATTCTGTAAGCTAGAGGTTTTGGTACTATACTGCTGCTGGGTTTCTGGCTGATAACTTGAGCCAGTTTGTAATAGTCTATAAAGGTTCTCGCAAGATTCCTGCCCAGTTTCATGTCTGAGAAAATGTTAAGGATAAATAAGCCTTCAATTGTGTTATATACAACATAAATACGATCATTCTTGCAATATATCAAATTTGTCTGCTCATGATTAGATATTTTGCTGAAATATAGCCAAACATTCGCTTTCCAGACAGACCAATAATATGAAAAACCTTGCTAACAAGGCAAAGTAAGTTTACTCAACCAAACCTCAATTATCATTGATATAACAGGGAATGTCATTCCTTGTATCTACATGTTTTATTAATGTCCAACCTACCATGTTGTCTTATCTACCTACCTACGCAGTGTTTTGTTTTTTTTCAAGCCAATTTGGAGCCGAAATTGGGCCCCAATCCCAATGGCAAATAGTATGTTTTTTCCCAACTTCAAAGTTAAAATTCCCATAGTTACAAAGAAACAACAAGACAGTATGCTAACTTAAGGCATTTATGACCATTTTTTTCTTAAATGTAACATTTTGATAAAAAAATATGATAATATACAATTCCCAATTTAGATGTTTAAAGATGCACTTTTCCCAACTGAAAATCCCAAATCAGTGGAAAAAAACACTGCTATGTGCAAGCCAATGGTGAAAGATTACTATATTAAGATTGAAAGATGTTTGGGCTTGGACAAGCACATGTAGATGATTGCAGTGCTATACATAGGTTAAAATGACTATCCTAAATCTGTCTTTGTTCTGATAACAAAAGTTTAATCAATATCAATATATTGTGGTAATACTTTTAACATATTAGTTCATGGCTTTTCATAAGGAAACTGGGAAGTTGGGAAATTCTTTAAAGTTGGGAAATTCATATGTTAACTGCACATTTTGGGAATAGAGCATTTTATTAAATACAACACTTTTCTCCTTCTATAAAAGCTGTCCTGTAACAGAGGAAGAAGTTTTGCTATTTCCTAATCCTAAAATGAGCTCATTATTTCCTTTGTGAAAAAAAAGTCCGAAATATTTCTTTTTTTTTACAATTTGGAAGGTTTCTCCGACTGGTGCATGATGGAAGATAAATTACCACTTATTCAATATGCATAGAACTGCATGTTTTATGTGAGAAATGTGCAAGTACATTTTCCTGTTCATGGCCATAGTTTTTATAGTTTACCTTAGGGAATGGTATAACATGAATAATGGCTTTTTCTTTCTGCTTTGGTGCCAGTGGCCTTACCAGGTGATATCTCGAAACTGCACATTTCTCACATCACAATGTGACTATGATAAACAAACATGCCACACCTATCTGGTCACTATTTATCATTTTATAAGTGGCCTGACTGTCTTGTGGTAACCTGCATGACTGTCAATCCAGAGGTCCAGGGTTCGAAACCCTTTTCAGGCACTGGAAATTTCTGAGATGCTCTTGTGTGTCTCCTACCTGACTTAAAGAGGCCAGTACTAGTTTGTTCCAGGAAAGACAGTCTGGAGCGTATCAGTGCTACACACAGGGCATATTAAAGAACCAGACTGTCTATTACCAGTTACGCTAAAGAAAAAAGTTAGCTGGACAGGCCTGAATCTCGCAGATTTCTCTCCATTCAGGGGGCTTTCTTAGTCTTTCTGTCCCTCTGGGCAGATTGCTCTGTCTGTATTAGTAGTGAATGAATGTCATCCAGTGTAGCTGCCCTCATATGTAAAGTGCCTTTGAACTTGTTTATCATGAAAAGGGCGCTATATAAATCTTGCAAAATATAATAAATGATATTTGGGATTATTAGTCATAAGTAAAACTGAAATCATGTAAAGAACTTGAATATTTATAGGTTATTAGCTTTGTATCAGGAAATATGCACAAGTTTTACAGCGGATATATTGCGCGACTTTAGACGTGCAATATTCTTCCACTAGTGCATACTTCCTGTTGCAAAGACAATAACCTTTTTATTACATACGTATCTACATTTCTAAATGTTATGTTAATATTTTGAATCTGTTCAATAGCCTGAATAAGATTGACAATACTGAACTAAATAAAAGAATTAATGCAACAACACACAATAAATTATGTCATGCACCTGATATGAAATTCAGGCGTCAGTGTATGGAAAAATATTGAGGTTTCCGGTACCACTGTAACTTAACGGGGAATTGAAGCGAGTATATAATAAAAAGGATACATCCTTCCTCTGTATACGGCATAGCCTGTCCGGTAGAACTGGTCTGGTAACTGTAGAATGACACTTCCAGCGTGTAACAATGTGAGCTCTCGTCTAAACAACCTCCCAGTGTCCTGTAATACAGCAAAAGATGACATACAGACATACTGCAAGAGAGGTTACTCAACCTTTAGCCAACAAAAAAATACCAACACTGATTCAGTCCCCTGAAAGACGAGAAAAAAAAGATAGTGTGCGGAAATAAACTGGTCAATCATTTGTCTTAACTCAGCCGAACATCAGGGGCTCAATTAGATAGCCATAAAACAATACTTTCAAATGAAAAAAAAATAACTGTTGTTAATTTTTTCAAAATATTTCTTCCAAAATTTTATTTTTAAAAAGAAGAAAAATTCCTTGTAATTCACTCGAGTAGGTTATTTCATTTTAAAACAATTCACTTAAATGGATTACATGCAAACAACCATTAAATTTTTTTACATATTTTTCAAGACACCATGCATTTCAAAATACAATAAAGTAGCTTTAGCCATTTTTTTTGTTTCCTTCTCTCCCATTTCAACTTGCTACTACATCTATCAAGAACATCTGTATATTTTTGACATTAAATTACTGTAATGCTGTTTTTTCTCTATAAAGTACTGACAAATTCCTTTATCAGCAACATAAAAAATGTGTTCTATCTATAAACAGAATCCCCATGAGTGGACACTGTCTAAATTAGACAACGGAAAGAGATATAGTTTCGCTGTAACACATAACGCGAAACTCTAGAACTGACAAACCTTGAATATCAATTCCCTGATCTAATTAGCAATTTCAAATAAATCAATTTTGTCAATTTCAATATTCGGCCAAATAAATCAGCTTCTCATATTTTTCATAAGGACAGATTACATAAAATCGTAATCACAAATTCAGGACCGCTGTTTTGCTTGAATTGAAGGATGTCACTTCTGCTCTATACTTTGATTGCTCTTCATTATATACGCTTCTATCAAGGCAAAACTTGCCATGAATCAATATGTTATGCCATATTTGGACTCACAGCGTAATAACTTGGGATATTATAATGAATTAAACAATTCCCAGGAATATATGGCTGTCCTAAGATAGAACCAGAATTACTGGCGGTGTGAATTATTTATTTTTCGCATTGATCACTTTATTTCTAACAAGAATATTTTCTTGATGTCTTTTTACAAAACAGAGGTTAATCAATTGAAGAAACGCAATCTTCCAGAGACTTAACCCTTACCCTGCTAAATTTCTAGAATTCTGTTTGAATCAAAGGGGGCATAACTCTTCAACTGATTAAAAACATCGCACACATTTGCATTTTGATCATCTGTATGAAGTTTCATTTGAATCTCTTTAAAAATGTAATAGTTTTTTTACCGGTATATATTTTTTAACAGAACAACCAAGTGACCAACTAGCCCATTGACTGACCAACAGAGAACTCCTATATAAGCAATTAAATTTTGTTTTAGGGGCAACAAAAAAATACAAGATTAGGAAGACTGAAAATCAGGCGGTTATCTATTACAACTTATAGACTTTCCATGCACAAAATACCAAAGTGCTATCAAAGAGAGACAGCTTGGATCCTCTCTTGTCAGGCTATTTTTGATGAACAACGATTCCATCAAAGGTTTATCCGAATGAGAATTAAATAAGAAGAAACGGGAAAATTCAGCGGGTATGTTAGATCACTGTATTGATCATGCTCAAATAATTCATCAAATTATCTACTTTATAAGACTGATCAATTTAATATCTACGCGATCAATAAGCCAATTTCATTTCTAACGGCAGAAACTTTTGTCTGCTGGAACCTGGCTGTCCGCTTTAGTGGGGAAATTTAAGTGTTTTCTTTGTTATGTATTGATTCCGGAGTCCCTCTAGGGTTAGTGATATTATAGTGCTTAAATCCTGCTCATAAATGAAAGTTGCGTTTTGAAATTAACCCTATAATGCTACCGGCAGATTTTTGTAATTATATCTCCCACAAAGAGCCTTTTGGTGTAAAGAGAATATAAAACACCACTGTTCCATTACCATCATTACCTAGTATGTATACTTAATGAGAGAGCAATTTTGTAATCAAAAGAGGCTGAAATATTAATATAATGTAATTTAGTAAATTATTGATGTAATCTACATAATGTATTGACCTTTCCCAGTAGATAGAAGCTTGTATTGGAAACAGACACTTGTCCTCACAGGAATACATGTAACAATTAAAATAAAGCTAAAATATCATATACATAAAGCCCTACACAAAAAGTGATAGTTCTGTTAGGTAACAAAGGTACTGGTAGTTCCTAAACAAGAGCTTTCAAAAAGGTAGTAACGCTTAGCTATTAAAAAGCCCTTTCATTAAATATGTTTAAACGCACAAATACCAAAATCTAGAAAAAGGGGTATAACTTTATGAAACCTGCACACAACATGTCAAATTAAGACAGTGAACAAATGTGTGCAATTTTAATATATTCCTACAAGCAGTTAATGAGATACCAGCACAGCACAAAAAACTTAACCCAAGTTTATTCAAGTTTTTATTCAAGTTTTATTTCAAATCTTGGCCCTTTAAGGGCATCAGCATTACAGATAAATGCATATACATATACAAATTAACAGCCAAAACAGTTCAGCAAACAAATATCACGAACCATCTAAACATTAGCAGTCAGGGGTGTAACTGTTTCATGTTATCGCAGTTTATAACCCATCTGAGTTATTGCTTAAACTTCCATAACTTGTTTCAGTTATCATAAAATATTACAAAGCCCTCCTGTGCCAATTCCTCATTATGAATGAGACTAATGCAATTATTTCCTGAATCCTTGACCTTTTGTCTTTCCAGCTATGCAGTAAACATTTTTACGCAAGGCTGATAAAGTTTTACGCAAACATTTTAAAGCTATAAAACTCTTAATATCCCATTATGCTATTCAGGTCATGCTCAGACTAAAAGAGAATTTGATTAACCACAGTTTGCTACTAGTTTTACTTTAAAGGTCACTTTGTGAGAACAGCAAAAAGACTTTTTTGAATAACTTACCACACTTGCTATGCCCGGCATAGCTTTGTAAAATTGGAAAACAGAGTTACGAAACTTGTGTATTTAAGAACTTATGTACTGCATGTCTGATCATCACAGTCATCAAGTATATAAAATTTCAATCCAGTCACACCAATGATCATTCAAAGAAAACTAGGGATTGACAGAAATATGAAAGAATAATGGATGGGTGACTGTGAGTGATCACAATAGGTCATCCTGAGCACCTCTGTTCAAGGGAGCTAAAAAGTTATTGAGATGTCAAAACTAGAATGTTGATGCACAAATGGCAAGAATGCTGAGCCAGTTATTGGTTAATACCCGGTATAATGGACTCATATCAGTCTTTTAAATGAAAGTTATGGCACCAACAAGTAGTGACATGACCTTTAACCTCAGTGTAATCTTGACCTTTGAGATAGGGACCTTATCCTGTGGCAATATTTTGCTTCACTGAGAGATATTTCTGCCAAATAAAAAAAGACAGCTCAATGCATGTCAAAGTTATGACCTAGACAAGATCTTATACCTTTGACCTCCACCCCCATAGGTGTGTCCTATATGGACCTGGGATTTGCACTTGATACTCATTGCCACACTGAAGCAAATATTTCTGCCAAATATAAAACAATTGCTCCAAGCATGTCAAAGTTACAGCAAGGACAAGCTTTGAAACAACCGTTAACCCTAAGTGTGACCTTAACCTTAGGGACAGGGACCTGGAATTTGCACATGACACTCCATTTCATTGAGGCAATATTTTCTGCCAAATAAAAAGAAGATTGCTCCACACATGTCAAAGTTATGAACAGAACAAGATTTGAATTTGTGTCTGACCACTAAGTGTGAACAGGTGAAGCTTTAAAATTATGTTTGACCACTAAGTGCGATCTTGAGATTGAGAAAGGGGCCTGAGATTTATGCATGGCACTTCATTTCAATGAGGCAAATATTTCTGCTAAATAAAAATAAGACTGCTCCATGCATGTCAAATTTACCGCCCAGACAAACTCCAAAATGACCTCTGAGCCCTATGTGTGACCTTGACCTTTCAGATAAGAGGCCTGGCCTTTATGTGCAAAACTTGTCGCTTGTCTCAAACATTTCTGTCAAATAAACAGGATTGCTTAACCATCACAATATATGTCAGTCAAAGCTACGTCGGTCAAAACAAATTACTTTTGGCTTAAAAATACTCTATTTATTTGGCAGACAAATCGTCAATTTTCTCAAACCTGTAAAAGATATTATGCAAATTTTTGGGAGTGTTAACAAGGTTTTTCAATGAACTGACTTACTTATTTAGTATTTCACTGCAATTTTTGAAGTTTAGAAAAGCATTTTGACCAACTGTTATATAGATATAGCAGAGAATGTGCCCTATAGTGATAAAAAAAGTTTTTCTATGATTTTAACATGGATCTAGTGTCTGACACCATAGAATTCAATATTTGATACTTGAATGCAGCAATAATTCTGACCAAATTTCATTAACCCTTATCATGCTGGACATGATTCTGTCTTTGCAACCAGTGCAGATCATGATCAGCCTGCACATCCATGCAGTCTGATCAAGATCTGCACTGTTTGCCATTCAGTCAGTATCGTTTTGGTAAGCATCCCTTTAAACAGTTAATGGTACTGTCCAAATTGAAAGATGGACAAGTTAATTATAGAAATTTAGCAGGATAAGCGTTAAGATTATGCCAAAATTGTGATCTCTGGCACTAACAGTAAAACTAAGGACGACAGATGATGTACGACTAAGACGGATCATTCACCTATACCAACTGCTCACTCTTACAAGAATGGTTATCAGTTTTTAGGAGATTTTAACCCTTAGCCTGCTGCAGGCGAATTTAACAGCCTTTGCAAACAGCTTGGAACCAGATCAGACGCCGATTAAATCGGCGTCTGATCACGTTCCAAGCTGTTTGCTACTCTGACAATATTTCTTCCAATTTTGGAGCAAATTGAATGAACTTTACAATTTTAGCAGACGACATTTCCAGCAGACAACAATTTATCTAGCATGCTAAAGGTTAACATCCATTTCAAGCTAATGCTGGGAAACAAATTCTTATGGGAGGTAATTTTCTTACAAATTTAGTTCTACTTTTTCCATTTTAATCTATCTTAATGTAATATTTAGTAATTTTAGGGAGTCTGAGCATAAGCAATTTAATTTTAGCATATCTGCCTTGTCTCTTCCATTATGCATATAATGTGCTTAAAAGGATCTGAAAATTCAATCTTATTACGGAAATATAAGGAGATATTTCTTCGCACTAACGATGCCTTTGACAGCTTTGTTTCATGATATAATCTAATTTCCAGTTTTAAGCGTGTGGAATCAAGACAGTTATACAATTGCTTTTCCTTTCTGTTAATTCAGGAGCTGAATTAATGTCAAAAGTCATTTCTTTGTGGAGTAAAACAGTTTACCAATTTCTGATCAAATTTAGAAATACAGAAAAAAAAAGATCGTTTTATTATCAATGTAGGTCAATTTTAGCACTCTTGGTTGACGGAATTAACAACTGTCTATCATTTAGCTACTTACAATTCATGATGGGTTTCAGTATGTCTAAAAGTAATTGAACAAGAGCTATCACTGAAGGTGATACATATCTCCATGAAGTTGCATTAAATTTCCTTCACAGGATCTGAAGCTTTTTCTTAAATGTAATGTGAACTGTCACAATATATCTTCTTAACAGCAAATTACTTTTGACATTTAAAATTCTCTACTTACTGAGCAGACTTGTTGGCAATTTTCTCCAATCTGATTAATTCAAGGGCCATAACTCCAGAGCAACAAAAACCATTCACCTAGTTATCCAACTTTGCCATGTAAATTTACCCAAAAACATTCTGACTAAGTTTGGTGAACTCTGGATAAGAACTGCTTCAATTATTAAGTGGACACTGTCAGTTTTAAGCAATTTCAAGTTATTCAAGGGCCATAACTCAAGAGTGAGTGAATTCTATCTGGTTATCAAACTTTTCTGAGATATCATGCACATAAACATTACGACCTAGTTTGGTGAACTCTGGATAAGAACTACTCAAGTAAATGAACAGACAATGTAAATTTTCACAATTCTTAGTAATTCAAGGGCCATAACTCCTGAGCCTCTGGGACAATCCAGCTGGTTATCAATTTAGCTGAAATATAATGCCCACAAACACTATGACCAAGTTTGGTGAACATTAGGTAAGAACTGTTCAAGTAAGAGGGTGGACAACTTTAGTGGATGTAACTTGCCCATCGCAGGTGTTCTCATATGTCCCTTTTCACCGGCACATAAAGATTAAGAACAAAAGGGAAATAAATCTAAAGTTATTCAAAGAGAGCTCTGTCAAAATGTCTTTGTATAAAGATAGGTGATAAAGCAAGTCTTTCAGATGTTTAGTATAGTGTACTTCAGTGTGTGTTTAAAAATGTGGATATACATCTGTCAACAAGATTTTATATCCCTGTTCTTTTTTCTATATTTTTTTTAGAGATTCCTTTTTATTCTCTCTATGTATCTTATACATCTATAGGAAAGTCTGTATTCTCTTTAAACCTACAAGAGATTTTTCTAGAATTTCTATACGCCTACCAGAAATCTACAATTTCTGTATACCAATAGGAAAATTCTACAATTCCTATACATGCTGTTTTCTATAGAAAAAAAATCTGACTATAGTCATATATCTCACAATATTCTATGCTGTACAATTTACAACCAAATAAATAGCTTCCTCCCCTGATAATATCACCCTATACAGATGTAAATGTTCCTGTATATGAACCCCGACTTGCAGCCATAGAATCTCGAGACATGTCTGATTGAGCATTGTGTCTACTGTAATAAGCCCAATAGGTATTATGTGTGTGTCAAACGATCCATCAAAATCTTCGGGATTTTTCACTAGGACCCAAATTACTATAATATCTGAATAAATGTCCACCTACTGTCAAAACGCTAGAATATATCACCGAATTGCATGTCTGAAGATTAAGCATACCATGACAATATAACTGGTTCCTTTGACATGAAATAATAATCGTAAACAATAGCTACGTCTGCTTCTGGGTTATTAACTCCAGAAAACATCAATTGGCACCGGAAAGATCAATGAGACAATATCCTACCCAGAGTTCAATGGTAAGTACTGTTTCTCAAAGACAAAATAATGAACACAACAAGATTGGAGATTATAAAGCCTCTAATCTATAGGAACATAGAAAATAAAAAAAAAAATTATGCTAATCTGACTATATCACATTTAGAAACTTTTCTGGCAGTTCTATTATTGATTAAATATAAAAGTCGTTAGTCCAACAGATTTTTTAATGTATAGCTTTCATTTATGATATTTATATTCAGTTGGTTGAAGTTCAACATCCTCTGCGTCTGCTCAGAATGGAAAGCCACCACATGTCAGGCACTGGTCTCAAACCAATAACCTACAGGTGGAACAGCCAATAACAGCTTAGAGCAGCCAGCCATCCCAAGTCTAAAACCACAGTAAAATCAGCAAAGAGTCCTCATGGCAATATCCAGTTATAGTCCCCTCTATTTACGGAATGAACAATAATAATAAAGGGAGATAAAAAAAATAATTATGTTGATTTAGTAACCCTTCTGAATGTTATAATTAAATATATATAAGTTATGAAAGGTGGAGGCCAGGATTGAGGTGGATATAATGCACTACATTCTGTAGAGGGGGCAATTACTGGATAATGCAGTACCAACACAGCCATTTCTATTGTCTATTAAAAAATCAAGTTTCTTCACAGATAAAACTATTGTTCTTCTAAAAATCATAAAATTTGAAAGCAATCTCGAAGTAAAATCTTCTGTATTCTATCTTCGGTATTAAAATGCATTCTATCAGATGAACTTAAGTGCACAGAGAACCAAATTTAATGAGACTTCATCTAAAACTCCATCATGTTTAAATCAATTTCAGTTTTGAAGAGTGAATACAAACTGTAGAGAATTTTATCATTTTGCAAAAGTGAATATTGATGGAAAATTATTATGGAAAAGTGAGAAAACACCATCATACAACCTCAGTAACTCTAAGTTTGTATGCTATCCCTCAGACATCTTTATGTTTTAAAAGTATACATCACAACAGCTTTTTTTCCAATTTGTGCGAAAGAGTATGTTGCCTTTATATGGCACTGTCACTAGCAATTCAAGGTGATAGCTGCCTTTTTAGGATGTACCTCTTCCATTAAAATAAACACCAAAACCTATATTTCATTAGAAACTTGGTCATATTTGTGGGGTAGCCATAATTACAGAATGGTCTTAAAAGCAGAATTTTATTTCACGGAATTTCAAATCCTAATTGTTTTCTTAAGACCTTGCTAAATTAAAGTGCGAAAATTTGCCAATTAAATTTCTTCAAATCTTTGGTTTAAGGACAATTCTTCTAAGAAAAAAAAATTTTTTGTCAATCAAATTCTTAATGTCATCGTATCGAAATAAGATGTTTATATCTGTTGAAACTCCTTTTTGGAAATCATGTTCAGGCAAATAAACTATCTTTTTGAACCAGTAATATGATTTTTTTTGCAATTTTTTGTTTTAGAGGATTTCCTTAATATCAAGGTTTAAATTGAGATACATCACTTTTATTTAAATTTCTAACAAATCATCATATACAGGGTGAATTTTTACATAGCCTTAAGAATTGTCACTTCTGTCTGACCGTGAAATTGGAATTTATGACACTGTACAAGGCTTTGCTGTACAATTAAAGTTACCTCAATGATACTACTTCAACACGCAGTCATAAAGTATATCTGATGTCCACTTTTTTATATAACAGAAGAAATAATTTAAATAAGACTGATTTTTTTGATTATCCAAGTTATTTGAGCGTCATGAAACCACATATGGGTTGCACACAAGGATCCAGATACAGCCTGCCATCCCGCAGTCTGGTCAGGATCATGTTTGTTCCTAACTTCCCTCCCAATTCCAGTAGCTATCAAAGCGAACGCAATGAGCTGACAACTGCGGAGTGCCGCTGTCTGGATCCATTGTGTCGCATACCACTTGTATTTCTCATGGCACGGCTCATTTATTCGTTCATAAATGACATAAAAAAGTCTTGATACACCCTAGAATGACAGGTTTCGAGCATATGTCAAAAAGAACAAACCTGAATTATGCCAACACAAAAAACAAAATCAATCAAAAAATCATAGGTCACCGCGGATTCGAAAAAGAGTTATTCCTGAAAACGTCATTTTTGGGGGAAATGCCGTTTTCAAGGGCAGATAACTCTTTTTCGATACCGGTGACCTATGATTTTTATTGCATTTTTTTGT
This sequence comes from Mercenaria mercenaria, assembly GCF_021730395.1. NCBI lineage: Eukaryota > Metazoa > Mollusca > Bivalvia > Venerida > Veneridae > Mercenaria > Mercenaria mercenaria. The sequence goes on along the minus strand of NC_069363.1, from coordinate 63,669,053 downwards.
TTCTTAGATGATTGTCCTTCAATATCCAAAGTTTGAAGAAATTCTGTTATTGGGAAAATTTTCGCACCTAATTCTAGCATACGTCCTTAAGATAAAAAAATTAAGGCATTATGGACCTTCTAAGTATGAAGTATAAAATTTGATGATACATCACTTTTTTTACTTTCTAACTAAAACATCTGAAGAATGACTGGGTGAATTATTTTATATGTAAAAATCTGTCATTGGCTGTAGGTGCATATTGGAATTTAGGCAGTAACAAGGCTCTGGTACCAAAACAGTTACCCTCAAGCTGAATACTCTCATCTTCAACTACAGCCAGTCATAAAGTATATCTGATGTTCATCTTATTTTATAAATAACAGAAGAAATAATTTTAAATGAATGACTTGATTTTTTTTGCATTCATCCAAAGATTATTTTATTCATTCATAGATGACATAAAAAAAGTCTTGATACACCCTAGAATGACAGGTTTTTGAGCATATGTAAAAAAAAACAAACACTGCAAACTTTTGTCCAACACGCAACAAACATATAATTCAATTCCAAAAAAATAACATTACTGTTGTTCCCCCTGCCCAGGAGACAGGCAAAAACGACAGTTTCAAGTTTTACGCAGACTCAAAGGTGCGCAAGACTGTTAACTATCCTTGTTGGTACGATGTTTTGTGATACAGTTCATCCTCTTTATGGAAGAGTATAGTGGACAAAATCCCCCCTTGACAAAATCCCACCCACCTAGCCCCTGCTCATTTTGACCACAGTGGACAAAATCCCACATTCATTTTTTCCAGATATATTTAAAAAAAAAATTGAAACAATACCCATCTTCTTAATTTTTTTTCAAAGAGAGGATTTTGTTAGCCATAGTGACAGTCAAATTGAGCATGGAGGATTTTCTATGGGGATGAGTGATGGGGTGGTGGTGGTTGGGGGTGGGGGGGGGGAATTTGTCCTACATTCAATATAGCTCTGGAGAGGTTAATTCCCTTAGAAATTCAGGTAATGAGAATGAAAATGTCAATCTTTGTAAAGAGTTGTTCTCCTTTCTGTAGTCTGTGTTCTGACCCTGTGTTTTGTTCATATTAGATAACTCCTACGGCTATTCAAATTTGGTATAATTATGTCCCTTTTCTTCTCAAAACACTGGATAATCAGAGCCAAGAAAGATTGGTCAGAATATATGAGAAATTATTTTAAAAATTTAAAAAGATTATCTAGTCGGTAGCCAGACTACCCTTTCTGTGGTGTTGTTAACATAGGTTTTATTGCATTCCATCAATTGTGATAACACTCTGTCTGATCTGATCTCCCAGAACTCGGAAAACTCATCAACCAAACTAAAAATATGATGTTTTTTATCATATTATTATACAAGTGGGACAATATTTAGTTAATGTAATACATGAAATATGTGGGCAGATAAAAGGTCAAAAGTAATACTGGAGTGTTTCTGTAAAAAATATTGATGAAAATGTTAATGAAATGATGTATTGGACAGAACTGATGAATGCATCCTGCATGCAATTCATTACCAAAAATTCTGGCAAGAGAACGTGCTTATAGCCTGAACAAATGTTCCGTATTCTACTTTGCATATGACACTTCTAAGATTTAGGAGGCATTTTATGGTTGCCAGAAACTCTTTTCACTTATTTATTACTGCAAATAATGTTCAGTGTTAATTTAATATTTCTTCTATATCATTATGACAGGAAGTTTTGATTCATGTTATCTTATCACCTGCCTCGCCCAAGAAACTTGTCTTTATCCAGTACTAAATTGGTCAATGTACAAATTTCAGGAAGAAATAAAGACAACTGTTTTTCTAAGGCTTATTCTGTTTGTTTTAGAGCTTCTCAGATCATACAAGACAAATTAATAGATGTTTGAAATTGGCTTAAAGATTAGAAAAATATGAACATTTCAATATTTGACATCATACACTTAGGTGAAATTATTTTAAAATACAGAAGGCAAGTTCTGACAAGGACATTTTTAAAGTTTAAAGCACATTTTTGTTTTTGTTTTTTTTTAAACATCTGGTTACTATAAGCAATGTTAATAAAGAGTCACCAAAAGAATATTTGTTTGAAACTATTTCAACATCGGCCAGTAGTTTCTGACAAGATTCTTTTTAAATGTTCCTCTTATATACATAAAAGGAAACTGGAGGCCCTTTTTCCTGAGAAATTATTTCCAGACTGGACCATAAGTATCTGACAAAAAGATTTTAAAATTTTGCAGGAGATGTCATTTGAAGATTTTTCTATTTTTAGCCATATACAATCACGTGGGACACTTAGGTAAAAGACTATCGGAAGAATATCTATGCCAAGTTTCATCAATTTCCACCAAGCTGTTTCAGAGATGTAATTTTAAACGCCGGGTCCTACCTGGCTGATATTGCGGTGGTAAAGCCATTAAGCATATTTAGAGAGTAGGCTGGGCTTATCTGACAGATGATGGGTGATAACACTGAAACTTTATCTCTAGTAAACAGAGCCACGTGTGCTTTTGTATATTTTTCAGATCTGAATAAATTGTAGTAAATACTCATCTACAAATTAAAAAGCCTATGTATCTACAAGGGTACCTACAAATATTTTCCATTGTTGAAATATTAATAATTTACATGACTGGATGAAGTTAAGAAGTTTAAACTTAACTTTGCTTTTGTATCAGTATCAGAGCAATGGTACACAGGAATTAGCATTTCATGTAATAAATATTAAAATGTGGAAATATTTTTGCTTACTTACACAATTCTTTGAAACATATTCCATAGAATTTTTGAATCTCTCAGAGTTATAACAATATATGTCAGTATGTGTATTACATAATGAATGTTTGAATATTTGTTTTTACATCTCCCAGAAATTGAATTTTGAAACTACTGGCTCTGATATCCATATTTAATATGCATGTAAATACTAACAATTTAAGCTGCACTAAAAACATACACCTGGTGACTAAATATCCTAGGAATGTTTTAGTTCAGCTTATCACAGTGACCAGAATACCCCCATTTTATAAGTAGGGTACTCAGAGTAATCAGACCTGCTAATTTTACTAGTACTTATTTCAGTATACCAAAAATACTCATCTGGTTGTAAGAGCTATTATATTTTAACTGTAACAGTTTCAAATTATACAGTTACTGTTCATTTGTTTGAAGTAGGTCAATACTCAAGGAAGTCAAATAACCTTCTAACCTAATGGGTCAACCAATGTTTTGGGAACTAGATATAAATCACTTTTATCTACAGCTTTCAGGTGGCGTAGCTAATTACTGTTATGTGTGCAATACAGGGATGCTGGGGATTATAACTCTTAATAATTGAGTGGAACAAATGTAGAATATGTGAACAATGTGATATAATATGTGCTCAACATTTTGAAGGTTAAATCAGAAAGTGAATTATCATTTATGGAGTAAATCTAGCTTGTTTATAGAAAAAGCAGAAGATTTTATTTCTTTTCTTTATCTAAATGCTGAATGGAGCTCCCGCCATCTGTCAGATAAAGATGTTACTCATGTAAACTTCCCTATTCTGTTATTGGCTGAAAGGGAGGTCATAACCTTTATGTGGGCTGGCTTTAGCAAGTAGAGGTAAATTTGAATTTCTAGCAGACAACAAAAAACTTTTTTTTCAGAAAGGCAGTAATTACTTGATAAAAATTTACAAAATTTTACACACTGAATTCTGTCATACTAGAGAACATATGTTCCAAATTTCAAAAAATAAAGTTCAATAAAAGTAGAGATATTTAGAAAAAATGTATCAGTTTTCTGTTGTTCACAGCACTGTGTTCAGCTGAAAAGTAGACATTTTCTGAGCTTGTCTGCCTTTTATACTTTTACCCTGGTGTTTAAAACTAAATATACGTCTACAGGACACAGACTGTTGCTTCTTCTATGTGATGTTAGGAAATGGAAGTGTGATTCCAGTGACAAATGACACTTTAAAATAAAACGTATATACTGAAGTTATGGCCTGGAAAGGAAACAGATTGTACAAACTCATCTCACCTTTAAATGGTAAATATTACATCATTTTGTTATGGCAAAAGTTTGAAGTAAGTTATTTAAATAGTTATCCTTGTATGCATATAAAAGTCACAGACCATACTAGAAATCTTTGACTTATTGTGTGACTTTGACCTTTAAGATATGGGTATGCACTCTGAACGTTACACATTGTCTTCTTATGGTGCCTGTTTTTATGCCAAGTTATTTGAAAATCCGTGTGTAAAAAAATAGTTACACGGCAGACAAAACTAGAGCTATCACTGAAGGTGATGAATGTACATCCCTCACATACTGACACAGTACATTGCCATTGCAATTTGACAAACACAAGATCGCATAACTATGTCGACTGTACGTACATAGTATAGTAACAAAAACCAAAGTCCCATAACTCTGCAGAATATTTTTCTGAAAGAACCTTACATGCAACATGCACAAGTAAGGATGGTACTGATCACTTGTGTGAAGTTTCATTAAATTGTGTGCAATGGTTCGGGAGATTATGTGCAAACAAGACTGCATATGCAGACTCTATGTTTATAGCATAGTAACAAAAAATGAAGTCCCATAACTCTGCAGAATAGGTATCTAAAAGAACGTAACATGCACCATGCACAACCAGGGTTGGTACTGATCACTTGTGTGAAGTTTCATTAAATTGTGTGCAGGGATTCGGGATATTAGGCACACACAAGCTTGCACATGCAGACTCTATGTATATAGTATAGTAACAATAAACAAAGTCCCGTAACTCTGCAAATTTTTTTCTGAAAGAACCTAACATACACCAACTACTGTTGTTACTGATCACTTTTGTGAAGTTTCACTAAATTGTGTCAAGGGGATGAGGAGAGTTGGTGCGCATAAGATTGTGTCTTTGGATGGACAGACAGACAGACAGATGACCTGAAACCAGTATACACCCCCTTACAACTTCGTCGTTCGGGGGGGTACAAAAATACCATAATTTTGTTACCTCTAAGTAAAGAGTAGACTTGGACTTATACTCAGTGTTCCTATATATTCTGGATCAAATAGCCCGTTCAATGTATCTGTAGGATTTTGCTTAAAGTAGAGCTATGGGACAATGAGGGCTGTTGCATCTTTCATTACCTCTCATGAACAGACTCAATCAGAGTCTGCTTTAATTTGTTGTGTTCTATGCCTCCAAAGGATCTTCTTACAGCTATTATTGGTTCTAATAATTCCTACCTCCATTCATCCATCTAGAATCCAATATTTTTTTTACATAAATATATACAAACAGAAAAGAGGTACACATGCATTTCTTGATAATACCTTCTTCCTGTCCCGGCCTTAACTGCATCTCGATTGAAATTTGTATTTGCCAAGGAGAAATCTTCCGCATTTGCACACAGCAGTTTTGGAAATACAGACTGTCTTTCGTAACGGTCTATGTCATCATACGTATTTCCATACATAAAACCATTCATCAGTGTGGAGTGTGCATGCAGATCTATGAAAAAATCCACTAACAATTTCTGAAAAAGAAAAAAAAACAGATACAATTTATGTAGAGATAAAAAGAGAAAACAATGTCTAACATGGCTCCAAAATTAAATGAATCTATATGGATCCCAAAATGAAAATGAATTTACCTACTGAGTGTTGTTACGCTTTAGGGAAGATCATAATCTTTCTCAGTTTTAGAAACTATGGACCCAACACGAAATTCGTATGAACAAGTTTCATAAATAATCTTTTACGGGTTTAGAAGAATGGACCAGGTGGGAATCTTATCTCAATTGCTTGATCTTCAGTTGAGACCTTGACCTTTTCTACTGCAATAGAAACAGGGGTTCTGCAAGACATCTTGATGAATGGAATATATTCATCTAAAGCTTCAGAAAGCCCTTACAGTGATTAAGAATATAAAGACCAGACCGGAATCCAAGGCTCAAACATTTGACCTTTAGCTGAACCTCTGACCTTGGGCCCTTGCAAAAGCAACTGTTAGCTTGATGCAAACCATCTTGATGAGATGAATATTGCATCCAAGTTTAATAAACATTCCTTGAGGGTTTAGAAAATATTGATCAAAAACAAAACCAGAGTTGTGACCATGAGCTTGGCCAGCACAACTGAAACATGGTTTCTGCAAGTCATTTTTGTAAGTGGACCATTCCATCCAAGGTTCATAAATCTTCTTTGAAGGTTCTAGCAGATACTGAACCTTCAATCTAGACCTTAATCTTGAGGACATGGCCATTAAGACATAGGTTCTAGCCATTTAAACATTGGTTCTAAATGTCACCTTGTTTGACCTTCAAGTTTACACCTTGACTTTGACCAGCACTGTACAGGAACACTGGTCCTGCAAGTCAACTTGATGAGTGGAACATTCCATACAAGTTTCATATATATCCTTCAAAACATTCAGAAGACACGGACCTGACACAAAATAGACTGGCAACTGAATAAACAACAAAGAAACTATATGCCTGAGTCTTCAACTGGGGAAAAAAAGACCATAGGATACTAAGAGGGTTGTCCAGAAAAGATTCTTAAAGTATGCAAAAACCACACCATGCACTTTTGGTTGCCACAAAAGACAATCTGTAAAGTCCTCAGTAACAGTGATAAGCCACTTGAATTGCTTCAGATCTGTGAGATAATGCATTATCCTAACCCTTAACCTGCTATATTTCTATAATGGACTGGTCCATCTTTCAATTTTGACAGTACCACTTATTACTCAAAGGGGTTTTCACTGAAAATTTACTGACTGAATAGCGAACAGTGCAGACCATGATCAGACTGCACGGATGTGCAGGCTGATCTTGGTCTGCACTGGTCGCAAAGGCAGAATCATCTGCCGCCAGCAGGCTAAAGGCTAATCAAAATGCCTCATCTGTTGAAATGAACCTGTTAAAATTTGGTTTTCTCCTCTATCATAACAGAACTGCTTGGAATTTCCACAATATGTCTTCTGCTCATCACACAGCAAATGCAGAACCAGAATTTTCTTTAACATGTTCATTAACCTTTACCTAAATTTCTAAAATGCACTGGCCCATCATTCAATTTGGGCAATAACATTTACCATTCCTGGGGGTGTTCACTGAAAACTTACTGATTGAACAGTGAACAATGTAGACCATGATCAGCCTGCACAGACGTGCAGCCTGATCTTGGTCTGCACTGGTCGCAAAGGCAGAAATTCCTCACCGCCAGCAGGCTAAAGGTTCAGTATGTTACTGTGCTCCAACATAGGAGGTAATACAAAGACAAGTTGCTTCTGAGACTCATAATCATACACTCAAAACTATACTGCTGACAGTGTTAAAAATTGCACTCATAGTAAATTCACTCAGGTATAGCCAATAATTTAATGCAAACATGCAATTTTGCCAACTCCGGCCTTTGAACATGAATTATGACATTTACCTTCAGTTCTTAAAACTGTCACCATATTGTGAATATTTGAGACACACAGAAACCCACTGTAAAGTTGACAGGTGTACGTATGGTCTTTCTCTTAATGATGACTGTGAGAAGTTTCATTAAAATCTACATAGCAAACAGGAGCTGTCACAAATGGTGACAAATGCCCCCGTAGTGCCTTGACCTTTGACCTGGTGACCTTAACCTTTGGCCTGTTGACCCCAAAGTCAGTAGGGGTGGTGTATTCAATAAGTACTATCAGCATGTGAAGTTTGAAGGTCCTTGGTGCAGTGGTTCACGAGTAAAGTGCCTTCATGCAAAAAGTTAACATTGTGACGAACGAACGGACGGACAGTTGAAAACTAATATGCCTCACTTCGGGAGCATAAAAAAAATTCTATTTGCTCAAGTGTTATGAAAATTGTGATTTTTCCTTAGACGCCCATTATGAAACCTTGTGCGAGGTCAAAATTGTTCAAATCTAGTGCATGACCCTATCTCTTTCGTATGCCCAATTTCCTTGGTATATTCTGAAGTTTTGAAAAGTCAGAGTTTAATCAATTTCTTCATTGCAGAAAATAATTTTGATCTGAACTGAACGTGCAGAACTACCCTATAGATTTCAATTGAAGCATTTGATTAGGAGGCTATGACTATCACATTTTCCGCCACTCTCTTAAATAGTGCGAGTGAGGCCTGGTATGTATAAAGTATCCAAAACCACATGGGACTATGTAAAAGCCAAAACATTACATACAAAGTCAGCCGCATTACAGATGGCCCATAATTCTGATAGGCTATGAATAAAACATTACATACAAGAATTGTAACAACATTTCTGTACGGCCTTTTAAAACTTCACATGGAATTACCAATACAGGGGAAGTTGCCAGATACACTCTCAATAAAAGATGATTAAATGTGCGCTTCAGACTGTTTATGGATAATGCATCTAAAGTATCAACAAAACATAATAAAAGCTGATATAGTAAATTAGACTGTTACATTTTGTCTCGATATGGAAGTATCTGATCTTTATTACAAGTTCCTCGGCTCCAGATATCCTGCCAATGTTACCATGGGACTTGTTCTACTGACGGATCAACACTAACTTGTAGTCTAGGTTCAAGATTAAATATGAAATTAAATACCACCCAGATACATTTCGTCTAACATTACCATCAGCATCCAATAAGGACTTGAGAAATGCAACATCACAAATATTATCTAGTCTCCAGTCAGATTAAAAAAAAATTCACAAAAGTTTATTTGAAGGGGCATCAAATTCAAACTTGGGCAATATTAAAAAAAGCAAGAAGTTGATATGATTAAGATAAAAATTGCTGATCTAGCTCCATCCTCTTCTGTACTTGCATCATGAAAATATATATGAGCCGCGCCATGAGAAAACCAACGTAGTGGCTTTGCGACCAGCATGGATCCAGACCAGCCTGCGCATCCGCGCAGTCTGGTCAGGATCCATGCTGTTCGCTAACAGTTTCTCCAATTCCAATAGGCTTTAAAAGCGAACAGCATGGAGCCTGACCAGACTGCCCGGATGCGCAGGCTGGTCTGGATCCATGCTGGTCGCACACCCACTATGTTGGTTTTCTCATGGCACGGCTCATATTGTATTTTCCCCTCAACACTATGCCACCGTGTGAAAAAACAATTTCTTTCAGGATGCAGTTTTACCAAACAATTTCATGTTTTTTTAAGGTCTTACAGTACCATGTTTCTGGACAGCGAGTTGTCACTTTATTGATTTTCAATTTACATTCACCGTTGAATTAAACTTTATTTTCAACCAATGGAAAGTAGTCGTACAGTGTCTGAGTCCAAGAATCTCTCTTGAATCTATAAATTTGATCCTATCTCTACCAACCAAATCTTTTACAATTTCACTTTTCGAAGTGAATATTTTGATACGAAAATGTGTTTTAGGGTGTGTAAAAGTCATGCACTAAATTATCAAAGCTATATATCCCCGATATAAGTGTTTACTAAATGTCTCGTCTGCTTACCTCTAATTTGCATGGGACCTTTAGATTTAATGGCGGGACCTCATGGAAATACTGCGCATGCGCATCGCGCCATTTCCGACTTCCCCTGACATGTAAACATGCTTTGTGAGTGCAGACGAAATGAAATGTAGCATTTCTTGTAAAATACTTAAATTTAACTGTTTTAACTTTGCCCTGTTGTTGAAAATCAAGAATCCATTTGATCGTAAACAGATTATCAAGGTTAAAGACCAAAAAAAGCGTTTACAGGACTGTCCAGTTTGGTGGTCGTCCGGATTTGGTGGTCGCTAGCCAGTAAAGATCAGGGTAACGGATAAAATATACTGGACTTGAATGCATTACTGCCGGACACATACTTCCCATTTTTAAATTTATCAGCTATTGCATATATACTATGGCAGCTTAAAAATTCACTTTTACATCTCAGTTCGTAGAAAGAACTGGGTGCAGCCTTAACAGAGAATCGGCCCATTTGCTAGTAATGACGGTACAAGATATATATCGTGGCCTCAATGCGAAACTAGCCTATGTGTTTACAGAAATAGAAGCAGATAGACTAGTTTCGCGTTGAGGCCACAATATGGAATTCCCTGTTAATGTATTATTACTGACTGCATTAAAGTTATTTCAAGAATAAGTAGGCCATTATTTTACAGCTACATTAGCTAATTGACAATGAGATCTACGTAAACACCAATTACCTTTTCTGATCCATTACTTTTTATCTTTCTTCAGAGTATACTATCAGCAAAATCTAAATGGTAAAATAGCAGGCCTTAAATTGATCTAACCGCCTTTTTTGTGAAAACCGCTGTTTATTTAGAATGCAGTTTGGATTGGGATCATTTATATTCCTCTCACTATAACCCAATATTGATCTTTCCAGGGAAATTGTTCCAGTGAAGAAATTCTATTATACTCTTCCCCCAACAAATCTAATCTATTTTTCAAAGTCTTTGGTATCTGCCCTTCATTATTTCTTTCGATGACGTATTCACCAAATATCTGTAAATCATCAACTGAGTGACATTTCTTTATTGTGTAGAATCAGTGGTATAAACAGAAATTACATAAAACAAAAAGACACTGTGGTGTTTATAAGAAAGGCCATAATTCATTTCCTTTCTCTCGTAAGTCATCAGAATTTTATAAGCTAGATTTGCGAAACTGATGCCATTCAATTTTCCGGGCATCAAACTTTGTGGTTTCTGCCCGAAACAGCTATTTCACAGATACATGAGCTTGTGTTTTTAAAATTTCAAAGATATTCTAGCATAAAACTGCTGTTCTTGTCTCTTTTCGGGGTGTTTTTACAGAAGAGAAAACCTGTGTTAACAAATAGATTCTCACGCTCATGTGCTGTTAAAACACCTTTTTATATATGCGGGTTCTGTGCCAAATCGTAAAAGTTACGGCCCAAAAACGGATAATTCAAACTGAAATGACATCAACATGAAGAAACAACTAAGACATTCTCGCGCATTTCATGGAAATGTTATGACGTTGAGGGACAATGTATCTGTTTTAAGGAGTTTTATGCTAGAAAAGCATTAGTGCATGTTTTTTCGTGTTATAACATCTGCAATTCCCGAAGGATTGGTTGGTGCCCAAGCCCGGTCCCTACAAATTAAGATAATCGTTCAATTCATTTGGATTCAATTTCATGAATTGACATAACCAAGAAATCCATAAAAATTAGTCATGTACAAATATTAATGATTTCACTGTAATGGACAGTTCCAGTTTTTGTCAATAAATTTCATCTAACTTCTCCCTCTATTGTTATTCTATTCATACCAAGGTCAAGTGCTCACAAGCGGTATCACAAACAAAATGCACGTGTCTATTGTGTAACTAGGTCAATCATATCTGACAGTCCCAACTCGACCGTCTGTTTTAAATAAACATTAATGATTGACAGTTTTGGATCCGTCCATTCAAGTGAGCAGATCAAATCTTTTATGACCGTTACCAAAAACAGCACTGAATATGAAGAAAGTCTTACTTAAATGAATTTAAGGCATTATCTGCATTTCTTAGAGACACATTTGTTTGCGAGACTCTTCCATTACTGCATTTTGGCTATGTTCTATCTTAGGCCAGAGTTTTATTATTTCTTAGATTACCAGATTGCCAGTCCAATTTTTCAGAAATTGGAAATAAAAATAATTTACATTTTTTTCATTTTTCCGCAGCTATAACTTGCCAATAGCCATAAGAAATAAAATGCACCATGAGGAATCCAAGATAATTTTAGTGTTCTGTAACCCTGAACCAATAGACTGCTTCTATCATTGTTTGATTAATATTCACTGCTGCAGTATGGTAAATATAAACCTTTCTAGAACACTGACATCTGTGATTTTCAGTAATTCAAGGGCCATAATTCTGAAGTGCCTGGGCCAATTTGGCTAGTTATCGAACATGGCCGAGGACTTATTAGCAAACACATTTTGTTCAAGTTTGGTGAAGATTGGATGAGAAATGTTCAACTTAGAGTGCGGACAAGTGTGTACAGAGCAATTTTCGGTAATTCAACGGCCATAATTCTAAAGTGCCTGGGCCGATTTGGCTAGTTATCGAACTTGTCCAAGGACTTATTGGCAAACACATTTTGTTCAAGTTTAGTGAAGATCGGATGAGAACTGTTCAAGTTAGAGCGCAGACAAGAGTAAAAAGGCCAATTTTCGGTAATTCAAGGGCCATAATTCTGAAGTGCCTGGGGCGATTTGGCTCTTTATCAAGCTTGGTTGAGGACTTACTGGTAAACACATTTTGTAAGTGTTTGGTGAAGATAGAATGAGAACTGTTCAACTTATAGCACAGACATGATTTGTGGCAGACAGACAGACGGATGGACACACCAACAGCAGTAAATCAATATATCTCCCACACCACTATGTGGTGGGAGACATAATTACTATCAATATACTATAACCTGGATATTTGGATATTGTCCTTTTTAAAAAAAGGACCGTAAAAAAAACTTTTTTTTTTCTTTTTTTGTTGTTGACTACAATGTTTTGTGGGTATTTGTTTTATTTTTATTTCCTCCTTGGATTGTAATTTTTTTTAAAAATCCTCATAATCCAAAAATATAAATACTTCGGCCTTTCAGTATTGTAAGCTATTATTCATGGGAAATGAACAGAAACAAGGCTAAAGCTTGCATCCAAATTTAATATATATCAGTTTTCCTTGCAGTTCTACATTGATTTCTTATTCCAAATTGGTATCTCGAGGCCGTAGACTGTGCACAGATGATCAACTTACACTGTTACAAGTGAAACGTTCTGTCATCCAATTAAACCAACCTGTTAAGCAATTACCCAATTGTCAATGCATTTATGCATTCATTATCGCCATATGGCACATTTTCAGTAAAACTGTTAAAACTTTCTTGCATACTTTTTTGTGTCAAAGCTATTGAATAGTCGATCGACTGTTGCTGTCCCTGAACAGCACTTGTTACAGATTACATGCATCAACAAAATTTATTTTTGATTAAATGGTATATGTACTTTGTAATAAAAACATTTCAGTTGAATCATATTTAGTATGTTTTCTTACTTGACCCAGTATGCTAAGATACGTCTTGTGACTATTCTATTATTCAGTACACTTTTGTGTAAAACCATAGACTGTTGTGTTTTTTGTACATTTAGACGATGAAACAACATTGAGAGAAGATATCTTTCAAACGTAAAAAGGACATCTTTCCAAAGTTGTGAAAAATATGTCTTTCAAACATAATGAAAAAGACGTCTTTCCAAGGTGGCAAAAAAGACGTCAACGCACCTTTCATTATCAACCAAAAAACAACGTTTGTCCAACGTTGTGAACAAGACGTCTTTCCAACGTTGCAAAAAAGACGTCAACACACCTTTCATTATCAACCCAAAAACGACGTCTTTCCAACGTTGTGGAAAAGACGTCTTTCCAACGTTGCAAAAAAGACGTCTTTCCAACATTGTGATAGACGTCAACGCACCTTTCATTATCAACCAAAAAACAACGTCTTTACAACGTCAGGAAAAGACGTCATAACAACGTTGTAACAACGTGGTGTGTTTGCTGGGTTGTAAGAAACTTGTAATTACAGATAAAAACTTGCCTAGTATAGTGTATTTTTTATTTGTAATATTTTTTTCTCTTTTTTATTCACATTTTACATCACTATCACCTTCTATATACCACTTATTTATATTTCACTGACGTTGTCTAAAATTTCATTTCATTTATTTATTCTTTGTTTGTTTTTTTATAGTTTTTATTCGTTTTTTTTGTTTTGTTTTTTTGAAAAATGAAAAAAAAATGTCACCTGGCTTCATAACTACATAAGATTCTTAATATAGAATGTGCATCCTATAAACAATGATACCAGACTATGACAGTATCTTAAGTGGAATTCATTTATTCCATTTCATTACCAGATCATCATTACAAGTCAAATAAAACTCTTTCGTAAATTAACCTTTACCGTGCTAAATTTCTAAAATAGACTGGTCTATCATTCTATTTGGGCAATACCATTTATTATAAGAAGGGGTGTTTACGACTGAATAGCGACCAGTGCAGACCATGCTGATCTTGGTCTGCACTGGTCACAAAGGCAGAATTACTTGCCGCCAGCACGCTAAAGGTTAATTTCATTCCTAACTTAACTTAAATTTCATTTTAGGATTTCCTTTAAACAAATTTATAAATCTACTTAATATCCCTTAAAGGTCCATTACTAAGGGAAAGTGAGTTGGCAATTTTTTTCATAGCCAGTGCATAGACTTCTGCAAGACACTAAATTATGAAGATTGGCAGGTCAAAATTTACAGAAGGTCTTTGGAACTCAAAGAAATGTATGTGTATTATGTTGAAATTTCAATGAATCGACAGAATGACCCCCCCAGGTCTTTTTAACTTTCTTCATACTTCATAGAAAAATAATTGTACATATACTGCGATTTATTTCGAATTTTTACCTACCAACTTTCATTTTCCAATAAAATGAAATAGTTTCTGTGCTTTTTAAAAGAAATTAAAATGTTCACTTTCCTTAGTATTGGACCTTTAAGCAAGTAAGTTTCAAGGTGCGTTAAATTTGTAGTAAAATAAGTGCAGTTCACTTTAATCTATTTTGCACAAAATTAAGCCAATAAATAATTCTGTTTTGTATTATAGTATTAAGCTCTTGAAGTGGTAGACAATAAACATCTTTAATTCACCGAGGGCCAAATAGAATGTTGGCAAATGCGTATCCTTTCTAAATAATGGCTGATTACAACAGATAATATGGGCTGACTTTATGACATAACCAATCTTTACAAAAGCAACATTCCTTTTTATTGTGTATATATTTTTCAATCTATGTGTACTTAAGACCTAAGACTTCAATATACTTTCATACTGGAACGCAAATTTCATACTGGGTGCGTGACATCATATTATTGTATCATAACAAAAGCCTTTACTAACCCTGCACGATAATTTAAACAACAGCACACGATAATTTGAACGACAGCATGTTTATTTTATCGTTTGATTGTTATGGTTCTCATACATCGTTGAACTCAAAAAGGTTATCAATGATAGAAGTTAAGTGCATACTGTAATGTTATACAAAAATATTTTCTGTATTGAAACGTTTTGATGAAGAAAAATCATAGTTATCAAACATGTTAACGTTTGAGTTATCGTGCGGGATGTATACAACCTTACTCAGACTAAGCAACAAATTTATCTTATTGTTATAATACAGTAAGAGTAGACTTGTATGTTATAAAATGATTTATTAGCTTTGCATTGAGAAATATGCACTCATTCTTTCACAGAATAATATTTCGATCGTAAAGTCGTGCTGCAGAAATTGTATTTCTCGATGCAAAACTAATTACCCGTCAATATAAAATATATATATAAATATACAAGGCCAAACTCCCTTCTCTTCAATTTGATGCTACTGTAATAACTTCAAAATAATGATAATGGTATTGAATAATTTAGAAGATACAACTTCTTCTTTAAGCCATTATTGTACATTTGGAGAATATTTTCTAAAGAAATTTATGATACGTGTTAAAACAAAAACTTAATATACATTATTTCCCAAAAATAAGTGTCATTTTTAGTTTTTTATGTTTTCAGTCTAAAACCTTTTACCATAATTATATCTTTACAATCTGACAATAACATATCAAAAATTTAAGCATATCCATTATCATTTTAAAATAACTAGTTTACGGAAGTCCCTTTTTAAAAATGACAAAATAATGATCATATTTGAAAATAAAACAACTATCGAAATTGTTGTTTAACATACACTAATGTCAGAGAAAGTGATCGAAAAGATAACCCTAAATTCGTTGATCAGCTAGATATAACTAGATATTCAAGAGCTGTTGGCAAGACAGCACGCTTGACTTTTCTCAGTGCTTGACTCTGAATTAGAGCTTTGCCAGTAAAAACTTTACTAAACTTTAACCAAAATATTCTAAGTTAAAAGGGGCATAACTCTGTCAAAATTCAAATCAGAGTTACAGGGATTGTTTTTCCTGGTGTAGACTTTTATAGTAAATAACTAATTTAAGTTTCAGTTCAAAAGCTTTGATAGTAACAGAGACATTTGACTTTATAAAAAACTTAAACCAAAAATTCTAATTTAAAAAGGAGCAAAACTCTGTCAAAATTCAAACAGAGTTATGGTGATTGTTTCTCCTGGTGAAGACTTTGATAGTTAATAACTGTTTCAAGTTTCAAAACAAAAGCTTTGATAGTAACAGGGATATCTGACTTTATCAAAACCTTAAACCAACGGCAATGCCGATGCCAGGGCGAGTGCAATAGTTCTACTTTTTCTTTGAAAAGTCGAGCTTAGAATCAATATTAGTATTATAACTGAGTAAACATCATACAATTAATTACAGTATTAATAAACCAACTTTGTTTGATCAAGATTTATGTATGTTTACATAATGAAAATTGCTTTTCAATACAGATTTAATTTTCGTTGTTTTAATAATCTGGATGGTGAGGTATTCTACAAATTGTCCAGAAGACAGCGTGCTTAATTGTTCAACAGATTCTAAGTCAAAACAAGAGCACCGCCTTGCGGGTGCTGACGCTCATCTGATTTTTTTTGTGTAATAGAAATATTGTCCTACCCATGATTTTCTAAGTCTAAAAAGGGCCATCATTCTTGCAAAAAGCAGGATAGAGTTATGTTTCTTGATGTACAGTGTCCACTTATGATGGTGAAAAACTGTTGCAAGTTTTAAAGCAATAGCTTTGATAGTTTATGAGAAAAGTTGACTTAAACATAATACTCAACCAAGAAAATGATTTTCTAAGTCCAAAAGGGGCAATAATTATTGCAAAAAGCAGGATGGAGTTATGTTGCTTGCTGTACAGGGTCAGCTTATGATGGTGAACAAGTGTTGCAAGTTTCAAAGCAATAGCTTTGATAGTTTAAGAGAAAAAGTTGACCTAAACATAAAACTTAACCAAGAAATCTGATATTTTCTAAGTCAAAAAGGGGCCATAAATCTTGCAAAAAGCAGGACGGAGTTATGTTTCTTGCTATACAGGGTCAACTTATGATGGTGAACAAGTGTTGCAAGTTTTAAAGCAATAGCTTTGATAGTTTAGGATAAAAGCTGACCTAAACATAAAACTTAACCAAGAAAACTGATTTTCTAAGTCCAAAAGGGGCCATAAATCTTGCAAAAAGCAAGATGGAGTTATGTTTCTTGATGTACAGGGTCTGCTTATGATGGTGAACAAGTATTCCAGGTTTCAAAGCAATAGCTTTGATAGTTTAGGAGAAAAGTTGACCTAAACATAAAACTTAACCAAGAAATCTGATATTTTCTAAGTACAAAAGGGGCCATAAATCTTGCAAAAAGCAAGATGGAGTTATGTTTCTTGCTATACAGGGTCAGCTTATGATGGTGAACAAGTATTCCAAGTTTCAAAGCAATAGCTTTGATAGTTTAGGAGAAAAGCTGACCTAAACATAAAACTTAACCAGGCAACGCCGACGCAGACGCCGACGCCGACACCGACGCCGACGCCGACAACCGCTCAAGTGATGACAATAACTCATCATTTTTTTTCAAAAAATCAGATGAGCTAAAAAGGGCTATTACTCTGCAAGATTTATATAACTGAGTTATTTTGTTACAATCTATAACAAATTTTATTATGGCAATGACACCTTTAAAGGTCCAATACTAAGGACACTGAACATTTTAATTTCTTTTAAAAAGCACAGAAACTATTTCATTTTATTGGAAAATGAAAGTTGTTATGTAGAAATTCGAAATAAATCGCAGTATATGTACAATTATTTTTCTATGAAGTATGAAGAAAGTTAAAAAGACCTGGGGGGTCATTCTGTCGATTCATTGAAATTTCAACATAATACACATACATTTCTTTGAGTTCCAAAGACCTTCGGTAAATTTTGACCTGCCAATCTTCATTATTTAGTGTCTTGCAGAAGTCTATGCACTGGCTATGAAAAAAATTGCCAATTCACTTTCCTTTAGTAATGGACCTTTAAATGCAAAACTTCAACAATTTTAATTAAGTCAAAAAGAGTCATAATCTGAATTAAATTCAATCAAGAGTTACCTAACTTAATTATTTCAGTATGTCTGACTGATGACTGGGAAGTGTTATGTGAAGTCTTCATCCAATACATTTAGTTGTTACGGACATACAGCTTGATAGTTATTTATAGACAAGATTGTAACAAAATCATAAATGGGCAATAACTTGAATTAAAATCAAAAATAAGTTTGATGGCTAGGAAGACTTGTGTATATATTCATTCTTGTACATGCAATGGTTACTAAGATATGAACCTACACGCAAAACTTTAACAAAAGTGTGACTCCGGTGCCGACGCAGGCACCTCAGTGAGTAGAATAGCTTTCACATATAATCGAGTTAAAAATCTACTTGCATTCAATGAACAAAAGTGTGACTCCGGTGCCAACGCAGGCACCTCAGTGAGTAGAATAGCTTTCACATATAATCGAGTTAAAAATCTACTTGCATTCAATGAACAAAAGTGTGACTCCGGTGCCGACGCAGGCACCTCAGTGAGTAGAATAGCTTTCACATATAATCGAGTTAAAAATCTACTTGCATTCAATGAACAAAAGTGTGACTCCGGTGCCGACGCAGGCACCTCAGTGAGTAGAATAGCTTTCACATATAATCGAGTTAAAAATCTACTTGCATTCAATGAACAAAAGTGTGACTCCGGTGCCGACGCAGGCACCTCAGTGAGTAGAATAGCTTTCACATATAATCGAGTTAAAAATCTACTTGCATTCAATGAACAAAAGTGTGACTCCGGTGCCGACGCAGGCACCTCAGTGAGTAGAATAGCTTTTACATATGATCGAGTTAAAAATCTACTTGCATTCAATGAAAAAAGCTGCAATTCGAAAAGACTTGTTTCAAATAATTACAACTGTTTTTCTGTCAGAGCAAATAAATAGTTTTATCAATATTATATTGTAGACCAAACATAATTACATTCCCCTGACTGTCCTGACTTCATACTCTACCGCAGAATGAGGTTTAAGTTATGGATAAAGCACACCAAAAATCAATCAATCTTGTACAAACTGCAATAACTTGCGAAGGTATGCATCAGTCTAGCGAATGCTGATGTCCAATTTACGAAAGGATTTGATGCTCCGAGGTAATAGTAAATTGGGAACTTTTTCGGGGGCAACGGCTTCCCGACTGGAAATATAGTATGGCAAAAAAATTTGAGCCGTGCCATGAGAAAACCAACATAGTGGGTTTAGGACCAGCATGGATCCAGACCAGCCTGCGCATCCGTGCAGTCTGGTCAGGATCCATGCTGTTTGCTTTTAAAGCCTAGTGAAACTGGAGAAACTGTTAGCGAACAGCATGGATCCTGACCAGACTGCGTGGATGCGCAGGCTGGTCTGGATCCATGCTGGTCGCAAACCCACTATGTTGGTTTTCTCATGGCACGGCTCATTTATCTTTCCATTTCTGCATATTTACCGTGAAAGTCTTGCAGAATTTCATTTATACCACTAACAGTGTCCTGAATATTGATTATCTTGAATATCTGTCTGTATTTGGAGCAATTACGAGAGCACTTCAGGCCTCGACCTTAACTTTTTTCAGCAGTTGCCAGCAGGTCCACCAACTGCTAAAATCTAGTAGACCTGCTCAGACTTTAGTGGACCTCCAATTCTATCACATAAATTGTGATGTTGTTGACATCCTAACTTCATATGACTCAAAGAAACAGGACTTATTTCTAAAATAATTTAAAATGAAAGACAGTAGCAATCTGTTATCCGAAAAATAATTATTTTGAAAAGTGTCCCAAAATATGGACACAGTAATCATCATCCTCCTGACCCGTGTTGAAAGTGAAAAAAAAAACATCAACATTTATCGGTAATAATTCTGATGAAAAACTAAGTAATTGGCCTTGTTTTCATCATCAATTAACACCCCCGCAAACGGCTAAAAGAAGTGTGTCGGTTATTGTGGCATCTGAAGTGGAGATCAAAGTGGTATAGTTTCCCCGAGATTGTCATGGCATTACGTCATGTTTTCGCGCCATGTGACACATCACTGTCTGATCGTACTTTCTCGATTCCTTTAATTGCTGAGAAGAAATCAGTAAAAAAGTTTTTTCTTTAATTTTTTTAAAAGCGAATGTGCAATATCCCGAATAAACTTACATGTAAATGTGTCAAACCGTGAACGATGATAGTGGATGTCCTACCTCTGTGACCTATTTGCCCTCAAGAAATTTACATTATTGTTTGAGAAGAATATCTAACAAAGTGTTGTGTCAAAAATACATGTAAAAGAATCATTTAAAACTTACTAAAAACCGCAACAACATCATACTGCTTTATTTCAAAACCACATTTCTATTTACGTTCATGAGGTCACGTAACCTATTCTGCCGCGCTAATAGAAATCTGTTTGCCAAAAATCGTTTACTCCATGTATTTAAATTGCTGCCGCTTTTTCATTATTTAAGATTTTTTAATTGTGTTTTTCGTACCTTCTTGTCAAAAGTCTGAATTTTATTACTATAGTATGTACCGTTCATTTACTTTAAGAAAGAAATAAATAATCAAGATTGCGCTGTTGGAAATTTTACAAAAAAATATATGAAAATTTGATCGTTTTTAAAGAATTTTGCCTACATTCCTGTCAATATCTTATTAAAATTGTTATAGAATTCAAACTGTATTAGTTCTCAAGCGGTGTTGAAAATTTGAAGCGATTATATTAAAAAATGAATGCACTACGCGCGTTTTTTGTGTCAAAAGTAACCGCAATGTAAATTAGATATTACGATAGGGCGCACGTGCTTGTGGAATGGAAAATTACCAGCATGACGTTTTGATATTTTTAGGATTCGCGGGTAAATTCCAGTCAATCCAGGTAATTTTGCCTGATGTAATTTCTCAATTTGGTAAAGTTACCACGTAAAAACCACTCGCCCGATCGATGGAGTAGTCCATTCGTGTTATCCTGACTTTAACTCGCCAATGCTTATAACTGTAGAATGCCGTACTTAAGGCAAAATCAACTTTCGTTTTGTGAATTCGCCGATATGGGTACGATTGTTCCCCCTATTTTTCACTTTTAACGGTTTTATTTTATTTGCAGACCGTGACTGAAAATTGGTTGACCGTCGGTCTACCCAACTTTTGATAGTTAGTGGACCTGACGATATTTTGGTTGCGTCGGTCCAATGGTCCACTGCTAAGGTCGAGGCCTGCACTTCATTCTTACCATAACATTTTACTAAAGATTTAGATTCAAACTAATGTCACATGCATAGTTTTTTTAAAAAACTTAACAAAGAAAAATACTTCTGGTCACTGTTTTTGATTTTGTTTGTTTGTTTTGTGTTTAATGCCGTTTTTCAACAGTATTTCTGTTATGTAATGGCGAGCAGTTAACCTAACCTTGATTCTGTACCAGTACAAACCTGTTCTCTGCAAGTAACTGTTAATAAAGTTCACATTTATTAAAACTGTCACTTTTACCAAAAGTAAGGAAATATTTAGAACAAGTTATTTTTGCAGAGTAAAGGAAGAATGTTTCAGTAATTTTTTTTGTTCTGTTTTCTTTAGAGTGACATCACCACAATCTAGATTGTAAAGTGACTTTTTCAGCTTTTGAAGAAGGGCTATGACCTAAGGTGTCTCTCTGAGCATTATTTTAGGCATAGAAAAGGTACTCGGGTAGAACCAGCCAGCTGGATGACAACCTCACATGAACAATTCTATGCCCCAAAAAAGGTTTCAAACTCATATTGCAACTCAGTCAGCAAACATTTGTTTGTTCTGGGTTTAACGCCGTTTTTCAACAATATTTCAGTCATGTAACGGCGCGCAGTTAACCTAACCAGTGTTCCTGGATTTTGTACCTGTACAAACCTGTTCTCTCCAAGTAACTGCCAACATCCCCACATGAATCAGAGGTGGTGGACTAATGATTTCAGACACAATGTTGTTGTTCAAACAGTCACATCGAACATATGCCCAGCCCGAGGATCAAACTCATGACCCCGTGATCCGTAGACCGACGCGCTACCTACTGAGCTCAGCTGGCGGATCATCAGCAAACATAACTACACAGCCATGGATCCCCTTAATTCAGTTGAAGCTTTTCAGATATTTAGAATTTTCTTTCTAAAATATTTGCTTAAATCTGAATATGTTCATTTAGCAACAACAACATGTAATTTGGCATACTAAGATTTTTGAACGCAGCATGTTTTGCATGACCTTCATTTAACTTTTGCTAACAAATTTAAGAGAAGAATTTGTGTAAAACTTTCAAACATAAACCTAGATTTGCAATAACATTAATTGGTTTAGGCAATAATAGAACACTTTAAATAAGTTTGCCATTAATGTTTCAGAATTTTGTAGGTTTGTTTCGGATGTGGATATTTGGCCTGTCGATGGGACAATGCGGTCAGGCCCAAACAATTGAGGTATAAAGATATAACTGAGCCGCACCATGAGAAAACCAACATCCGTGCTGGTCGCAAATGCACTATGTTGGTTTTCTCATGGTGCGGCTCATATTAGAGACTTACTTCATCCCTGTCATATTCCATAAGGAGATTTTTTGTAGCATACAGTGTTGGGTGAGCCCAGGGTGAGGGTTCCTGCCAGTGCCGGTTCAGGTCAAAACCCATCAGGGAACATCTACAAGAAATACAAACAGACAAGTTCTTCAAACAACTTCCAGTCCAATACATAAGATGAGCACTTGTGTAATTATTCAGGGTTAGAATTTAACAGATTTTTGCACTTACAAATTTTTGCGAGTACAAAAAAAATCAACTTGCAATTTATCAACTTTAGTCGCAACTTTGTTCAACTGTTTTTGGGCAGAAACAAGACTCTTTCCTCTATAATACAACCAGTAAGCGTGTGTTGTACAAAACACGGTCTTTCCATCAAATATCTTTCGCGCGCATACTGGTAGTTACTGTTGCGTAATCAAAATCAGTATGTCTACGCATTATGTAAAAACGTCATAAATCGGTGCGTACTGTGTGAAACATCATCATTAAATACGTATTTACAGCAGATTGAAAGTTAAAGAAATTAAAACCGTCATAATTTCTACTTGAGATTTTGCAAAAGTCATTCGCATTTTTCGAAAGGTACTCGCATTTTTACAAGAATGCGATCTTAAATTCGATCCCTGTTATTGTACATACTCCCCATAAAAAAAAAGAATAATAAAGCAAGCTAAACATTTGATTGGATCACAGAGCCCGTTAATGTTAGGACCAAAATTGCTGTGGACTGCAGTTTCATAATGTCAGACAGCAAATGTCACAGATTTCTAACGTTTTGAAAATCCTAGGTTAAGTAAGCTTTTGTGAGAAGACCTTTGTGTTAAATACATCTACAGTTGTAATTTTGCATCTTTTTAGATGACATTTTAGACAGGATCAGGTGTTGTTTTAAATGTCATCAGATATAAGTATAATATATTTATACTTCCTAGAAGTCAATGATTAATTACCTAGAAAGAATTTTTTTTTTTTTTGGGGAATACATAATTGTAACCCAAGCATTCTTAGATAATCCATTCAGCTGACAAGATTGTGTTAATTTTATTATTCTTGTATGCTACAGGTCTTTTTTTATTTAAGTCTATGCACATTCACTCTCTTCCTTTTAAATTCAGATTTTTGGACTTTTGTCCTTTCCAAGAAATGTTGGAGATCTTTTATCATTCAGATACATCCATGATAGGAAAAGTGTTATATAAATAACAAGAGCACCGCCTTGCGGGTGCTGACGCTCATCTGATTTTTTTTGTGTAATAGAAATATTGTCCTACCCATGATTTTCTAAGTCTAAAAAGGGCCATCATTCTTGCAAAAAGCAGGACAGAGTTATGTTTCTTGATGTACAGTGTCCACTTATGATGGTGAAAAACGGTTGCAAGTTTTAAAGCAATAGCTTTGATAGTTTATGAGAAAAGTTGACTTAAACATAATACTCAACCAAGAAAATGATTTTCTAAGTCCAAAAGGGGCAATAATTATTGCAAAAATCAGGATGGAGTTACGCTGCTTGCTGTACAGGGTCAGCTTATGATGGTGAACAAGAGTTGCAAGTTTCAAAGCAATAGCTTTGATAGTTTAAGAGAAAAAGTTGACCTAAACATAAAACTTAACCAAGAAATCTGATATTTTCTAAGTACAAAAGGGGCCATAAATCTTGCAAAAAGCAGGATGGAGTTATGTTTCTTGCTGTACATGGTCAACTTATGATGGTGAACAAGTGTTGCAAGTTTTAAAGCAATAGCTTTGATAGTTTAGGATAAAAGCTGACCTAAACATAAAACTTAACCAAGAAAACTAATTTTCTAAGTCCAAAAGGGGCAATAAATCTTGCAAAAAGCAAGATGGAGTTATGTTTCTTGCTGTACAGGGTCAGCTTATGATGGTGAACAAGTATTCCAAGTTTCAAAGCAATAGCTTTGACAGTTTGGGAGAAAAGTTGACCTAAACATAAAACTTAACCAAGAAATCTGATATTTTCTAAGTACAAAAGGGGCCATAAATCTTGCAAAAAGCAAGATGGAGCTATGTTTCTTGCTATACAGGGTCAGCTTATGATGGTGAACAAGTATTCCAAGTTTCAAAGCAATAGCTTTGATAGTTTAGGAGAAAAGCTGACCTAAACATAAAACTTAACCAGGCAACGCCGACGCAGACGCCGACGCCGACGCCGACAACCGCTCAAGTGATGGCAATAACTCATCATTTTTTTTCAAAAAATCAGATGAGCTAACAAGAGCACCGCCTTGCGGGTGCTGACGCTCATCTGATTTTTTTTTGTATAATAGAAATATTGTCCTACCCATGATTTTCTAAGTCTAAAAAGGGCCATAACTCTTGCAAAAAGCAGGATAGAGTTATGTTTCTTGATGTACAGTGTCCACTTATGATGGTGAAAAACTGTTGCAAGTTTTAAAGCAATAGCTTTGATAGTTTATGAGAAAAGTTGACTTAAACATAATATTCAACCAAGAAAATGATTTTTCTAAGTCCAAAAGGGGCAATAATTATTGCAAAAAGCAGGATGGAGTTATGTTGCTTGCTGTACAGGGTCAGCTTATGATGGTGAACAAGAGTTGCAAGTTTTAAAGCATTAGCTTTGATAGTTTAAGAGAAAAAGTTGACCTAAACATAAAACTTAACCAAGAAATCTGATATTTTCTAAGTCCAAAAGGGGCCATAAATCTTGCAAAAAGCAGGATGGAGTTATGTTTCTTGCTGTACAGGGTCAGCTTATGATGGTGAACAAGTGTTGCAAGTTTTAAAGGAATAGCTTTGATAGTTTAGGATAAAAGCTGACCTAAACATAAAACTTAACCAAGAAAACTGATTTTCTAAGTCCAAAAGGGGCAATAATTCTTGCAAAAAGCAAGATGGAGTTATGTTTCTTGATGTACAGGGTCTGCTTATGATGGTGAACAAGTATTCCAAGTTTAAAAGCAAAAGCTTTGATAGTTTAGGAGAAAAGCTGACCTAAACATAAAACTTAACCAAGAAATCTGATATTTTCTAAGTACAAAAGGGGCCATAAATCTTGCAAAAAGCAAGATGGAGTTATGTTTCTTGCTATACAGGGTCAGCTTATGATGGTGAACAAGTATTCCAAGTTTCAAAGCAATAGCTTTGATAGTTTAGGAGAAAAGCTGACCTAAACATAAAACTTAACCAGGCAACGCCGACGCAGACGCCGACGCCGACACCGACGCCGACGCCGACGCCGACGCCGACAACCGCTCAAGTGATGACAATAACTCATCATTTTTTTTCAAAAAATCAGATGAGCTAAAAACTCAACACTGAGAAAGAGACAAGCAGGCAAAAGCCACTAGAACGTTGCTTGGGGAACATTTAAACAAACCTGTAATTTCCGAGGTAAACTCCATCAGGATTCAACATAGGAACTACTTTAAAAACAATGTGTTCTCTTAATGTCTTTGCTACAGGATGGTTACTGATGAGGAAATCTATAAAACCTGAAATATCAAAGTACATGTTTTTCAAAAAATGTATTCAAAGTCATACTATAGGTACACAACAGCTTTCTGTAAGACAGCAACTCAGCTTTTCTTTTCGCTCGACTTTTCTCAGTGACTGACTTTGAATTAGAGCTTTGCCAGTAAAAACTTTAACCAAAAAATTCTAAGTAAACTAGAACTGTCACAGGAGTGACTCATACCCCCACCATACGGTCTTGTCACAGAAGAATGGCAACCATAAGGAATCTTAAAAATACTTTGGAGTACTTCATCCTGGGCTTCCACATATAAGTAATACTAGTATAATACTAGTATAGTAATACAAGTAAATATATTAAATCTCTAATATTAGAGATACACTAAAAGTGAATACAAAAAAGTGTCTTACCGACCCATGTTACCACAGAAAAATGTTTTTACTTTTTACATAGGACTTATAATAAAAAAGTTAGAAAAATACCTAAAATACTGAAAATCTAAAAATAGGATTTCTAAAAATAGACTAATTCCTGGAATTTAAGGGGAAGAAACTCAGTACAAAAGTTAAAAAAATGTTACTTCCCTTTGGCTCTAAGCCAATCAGAATGAGATATAGTGAAAATACATCAAAATTAACCTTAAATTCTAGGTAAAAGGGGACACAATTCAAGAAAAATTAGTGTCAGAGTTATGCACCTTGTGTCACATGATGTGGGTGATGAGGTGGATTATCTATTTTAAGTCTGGATCAAATCCATTCAGTAGTAACTGAGATATAGTGAAAATACATCAAAATTAACCATAAATTCTAAGTAAAAAGGGGCATAATTCATGAAAAATTGGTGTCAGAGTTATGCACCTTGTGTCACATGATGTGGCTGATGAGGTGGAACATCTATTTTAAGTTTGAATCAAATCCATTTTGTAATAATTGAGATATAGTGAAAATACATCAAAATCAATGATAAATTTAAAGTAAAAGGGGACATAATTCATAAAAAATTTATGTCAGAGTTAAGCACCTTATGTCACATCATCTGGGTGATGAGGTGGAACAACTATTTTAAGTTTGAATCAAATCCATTTAGTAATAACTGAGATATAGTGAAAATACAACAAAATTAACCTTAAATTCTAAGTAAAAGGGGACATAATTCATGAAAACTTGGTGTCAGAGTTATGCACCTTGTGTCACATGATGTGGGCACATGATGTAGGTGATGAGGTGGAACATCTATTTTAAGTTTGAATCAAATCCATTTAGTAATAACTGAGATATAGTGAAAATACAACAAAATTAACCTTAAATTCTAAGTAAAAGGGGGACATAATTCATGAAAACTTGGTGTCAAGAGTTATGCACCTTGTGTCACATGATGTGGGTGATAAGGTGGAACATGTATTTCAAGTTTGAATCAAATCCATTTGGTAATAACTGAGATAATAGATTTCGGGACGCGACGGGACGCGACAAAACTGCCTCCTATATACCCCCCTCAAACAAGTTTGGTGGGGGTATAAAAAGGGGCATAACTCTGTCAAAATTCAAAAAGAGTTATGGGGATTATTTCTCCTGGTGTAGACTTTGATAGTAAAAGACTTTTTTAAGTTTCAAGTCAAAAGCTTTGATAGTAACAGAGATATTTGACTTTAAAGTTTATCAAAAACTTTAACCAAAACATTCTAAATTAAAACGGGGCATAGCTCTATCAAAATTCAAACCAGAATTATGGGGATTGTTTCTCCTGGAGAAGACTTTGATAGTAAATATCTATTTCAAGTTTCAAGTCAATAGCTTTGACAGTAACAGAGATATTTGACTTTTTCAAAACATTTAACCAACGGCAACGCCAATGCTTATGCTGGGGCGAGTGCAATAGCTCTACTTTTTCTTCGAAAAGTCAAGCTAAAAAACCAAATTGGCCAAAAGCTGAAGGATGCACTTTTAAAATCTTTTACCACCCTTTTAGGACTTGTGGTATTGTTGGAAGACCAAAATGGACAGAAAAAGCCTAAAAACAATATGTCATCATCATCAGAAACTAATAAAGCTTATTTGCATATGAAATCCTATTACAATGGTTATTTTTAGTCACACATCATCATCAGAAATTATGTAAGCTTATTTGCATATGAAATCCTATTACAATGGTTATTTTTAGTCACACATCATCATCAGAAATTATGCAAGCTTATTTGCGTATGAAAACCTCTTGCAATGGTTATTTTTAGTCACACATCATCATCATCAGAATTTTAGTAATGTGGTTGTGCTTATAAGGATCACTTCAATCAAAATATCAAACACTCCTGTAACATATCACCAACTAACAGAAAGAAGATGATTTAATCAATAAAATAAACTTAGAAAGATTTGTGTCAACAAATTCAAGCAACTGTTTGAACACAGTCAACTGAAAATGTGCATGTAAAAGTTAACAGGTTATTTACACTGAAAACGGCTAGCAAAGAGATCATACCTTGACATACAAATGAGGCTGGAGTTTCTCCGGGGTGCACTCTTGATGAGACAAACACTATCCTCTTAGTTTCCTCTGGGTATAGATTGTCAGGATGGGTTATAGTGATGAGATCTAGACGTCTTTGTTGCTGGTGAAAGAGCAAGAAGTATACAGCTTCAACATTTAAAATATTGTTCACATGAAACGCTAAGTTAAATTAAGTTGATATAGTTTTAACTCCAGCAATTAATATAAAAGGTACAAACCTTGAAGGTAAAATCTTTATTTCTGAAACTCTTAACTTCTGAGGAGCATCGGTGAAACAAAAAACTGGCATATCAAACCACAATAATTATGCAAAATGTCCGAGTCAAATTTAAACTGCATTTAAGACATGTAAGTCTCAGAATCACAAAACCCATTATTTCTGACCTGTTAAAAATTTCCATGATAGGTATTCTCAGTACTTCTGAATTTAGGGTAATTATAATTATCTTTTATACAGATAAAGATTGACATATTAAAAAGCATTATCCAATTAATTTGTAAAGGGAGATCTGATAATAAATCAACCTATTAAGATCACTTTTCAAAGGAACCACAGGTACATGGATTAGCAAGGTCCTACTGTAAGAATCTTTCTGAAAGAGGCAGCAACATAAGCAAACATTAGTCTAACACTTTTTATTCATATTCTTACCACTGTTAAACAGAGTAACTCCCTGCTGAAATAATCCATGTTTCTTTTCTCCAGATTATCCAAGTAGTTTTGTAGTCGAGTGTACGAGTATGGGTAGCAATACGAAAACTGATATACATCATCTTCTTTATCAAAGATAAATGCAAATGACATCACATAATTTTTTCTGTGATCTGGACAACGGTAGTAATAGACATGCTTTGCTGGGACACGAACCCTGAGTGAGAAAAAAAGTAAAACAAATTTCAAGAAAATGTGACATACAAAACCTGTTTTTCACTATCAATATGCCTTATGAATCTGGGCATATCAATCAAAAACTAATAATGACAAGACCTCTGCTAAGAAGGCCAATATAGCCCAAGTTCAAGCCTGTGATGGGGGGAGGGTGGGAGGGGGAGATGGACAGGGACAGGAGTGGGGTTTGTGTGGCAGCTATGATGGGATATTTGACAATTGGATACTAAGACAAAAGAAAGTGAAAATGAAAATATAGTTTCTGGTGGGTAGTTAATGTGGGGATGGGTGGGGGGTTAGGAATGGAGAAGTTAATGTGGGTTATTTCACTTTGTAGATAATCTCATCACCACCCACCAATATTCTAATTTTCAAGCCAACACCTTGAATAGAATAAGTTATAGTCTAGACACAAAATTTTACAGAAAGATTTGAAATTTGTGACCTTAACCTTTGACCTACTCACCTATTCATGCCCTCTGCATTTCGTTTAATTGCCACCCACATAATAAATTATATGCCAAGTTTACAGTCAATATCTTGAACAGTTTTAACTTATGCTCCTAACACGAAATACCACAGAAGGCAGACACATGCATCATCACATAATACGTTCCATTTAAGAAGGGCATGACAATTATGGTTAAATAAAGAAATGTACAGAAAAGAAACAGTCTGAGTATTTATCAAATATATTTCCTGCAGGGCAAGTAGGTGTAGCGCATCTGAACCCTAGCCTGTTAAGTTTGATTTTTTCAGTTTTGAGTTTTGTGCCAATTTTCAGCAGTACTGTGAAATCATTAATATTCGTGGGGGGCTATTTTTTGTGGATTTCGTGGTTGAGTCAATCCACAAAATTTAATCCCAACAAACAAGTAAGATTCCCATTCATTTTATGTTCAAAAGTTGAAATCCACAAATTCATATCCCCACGAAATTGCCGTTTTGACCAAAACAACGAAATTTCATGCCCATGAAATTAAATGATTTTACAGTATTTCAGTTATGTGATGGTTACCAGTTTACCTAACTAATGTTCCTGGATTCTGTACCAGTACTAACCTGTTCTCAGCAAGTAACTGCCAACTTCTCCACATGTATCAGAAATGGTGGATGAAATGACTTCTGTACATTTGGATCTCTATTTGAGCGGAAATTGGCAGCATTCTCAATAATCCCAAACTTACCCATCAGTGTTGGTGAGACACCCACAAAGCAGTCAGACAGTACACTGTAACTTTCTCTACAACTAATACAGTGAAACACTGCTCGCTCGAGCATCGATGACTCGAGTACCCGGGGCTCGCTCGAGCAATTCATGTGGTCCCAGCTGATTTCCTTCTATTTTCTATGTGAAATTACCATGGCTGGGTCGAGCATCGATAACTTGACCGCTCGAATATGACACCTGGTCCCTGTGTATTAATTTACTATTTGTTTCTTCTGGCAAACTCGAGCAGAGCTGTCAAAATTTTTCACACCTTCGGTGGTCAGAATGTAACGGTTAATTAAAAATTTTCACATGCCATGAGAATTGTGTGGTCTATTCCATGACTATCCTAAATGTTTGTTTGTCGGTATATTTGATCTGATTGATGAGATTAATTATTGATAAAAGGTTGAAGAAAAGTTCTATTGATCAAATATCGATCAATTATTGATTACTTCTCCCGCAGAAAAGAAGTTTTAAGTAATCAATAATTGATCGTTATGAAATCTTAATATTTTAATCAGCAGTTGTTTGCATGCAAATGAAGGTAATGATATAGACTTTCATAAAATTGAGATGATAATTTTGATATGCACTTGTTGATAAATGAAAATAAAAAAGCCCTAGTTGCTTCTTCATATGTGCCATTTACAAATTACGTATTGAAACGTCTATCATAGATAACGTTTCAATACGTTTACTTTTTAAATGTCACAAGTATGTTATTATTACGCATCACCGTTTACTCTGCAAATGATCCCGATGACAACTGGTAAAACAAAATTCTATTTTCTACTTAAGTTGGTCAATGTTCGGGTCGCTCGAAACCATGGATAACTCGAGCATCTTGCTCATCTCCTTGCGACCTCGAACGAGCGGTGTTTTACTGTAATCAAATTTAAGCAGACATGTTTAACCTTTACCCTGCTAAATTTCTGAAATGGATTGGTATATCATTCAATTTGGGCAGTACAATTTTGTTATTCAAAGGGGTGTTCACAGAAATTTAACTGGCTGAATAGCGAACAGTGCAGACCAAGATCAGACTGCACGGACGTGCAGGCTGACCTTGGTCTGCACTGGTCACAAAGGCAGAATCACTAGCTGTCAGCAGGCTAAAGGTTAGACTTTATATTTTCATATTATTTCTATTTACACTTATGAAGCAAACCATCTTAACAGTCAGCAAGCATGAGTTAAGTAGTTAAATTCATAAACATATCAAAAATTTTATATCTGCAAAGTTTAAAGTTACCATTTTGGACGACTAGTTGACTTTACAAATGGTGACATGCCTTCTCTGTACAAGGATTTTGTCTTGCTAAAGTTCACAAGATTGAATATAACTCTCTGAAAGAAAAAGTCATGAAATTAAACCTATAATAATATTCTATACACTCATCAAATGACTTGCCGTTTAAAAGTCAAAACTGACTTTAGCCCACTAACCTATGCTAAACATTAGACCTGTCCATAGGTATAACAAATAACTAAAAGTTCCATTTTTAGTTTCATCATTTTTAGTGTAACAGTATACTTCTTCCATAAAATAACTTTTCTGAATCAAGAAAATATACCAATGTTGACAACAGGACACTGGTGTCCCCAATCCTGTCACTGTATGCATACATTTGTATCTCTGGCTAAGTCAAGGGTTATAACTTGGCTCTGGCAGTGTGAAATCCAATTAAAACGCCAGGCGCAAAATGTCAATTCTGGAGGTCTGATGACTCAGATACTTTTTCAAGGATTATAACACAGCTGGCCATGCAATATCATACAGTACACTCAGAGCAAAAACAGCAAATAATCAAATTTCTAGAATACCTGGTCAGCTTTCACATTCTCCACTGTAAAATTGAACCACACCCTAAACCTGGGATTGCAGGTGTCTGGTCGGATAAACAAATCATATTCGAACTCTGTTATATAGTCAACCCTGCCGAGGTTTCCTGAAACATACAACATCAGATATCTCTTCTTTGTGTCTTTTCTTTCCAAAACCTTTTAAACTGTTAATATATTTTGTTAAATGTAAGCTTTTCCCATGTCACAAGAAGGTATGACCCCATGATGGCCTATCCCACTTTTAGTTCCAATATCACCATGACCCTGACATAACCTATGGACCCTAAACATAAAAGGAGCTATCCACATTATACCACAGGCAACCATGCTATTAAGTTTATGGACTCTAGGCCACAGAGTTCTTTAGTTACTGAGCGGAAACTGTTTCAAATGTTATGGTCATCCTGGCCCTGAACTCTAACCTCAAAACAATAGGGGTCATCTAATTAAGTTAAAAAGCAGTAGGCTAGAGGTGCAGCGGCTAGATGGTTTTCAGCTTACTCCAGTCTTGAGGTCATTGTTATGACTGACCTACAAAACAATGGGTAAAGTCCTCTAACCAGAGTCTATCATCCTATGAAATTTGATGACTGTACGTCAAAGCGTTCCATAGTTAATCAGAGATAACCTTTTCAGTCTCAATGTCACTGTGACTTTGACCTTTGACCTAGTGACCTCCCTAACAACAGCAGAAATCTACTAAACACTGGCGATCTACTTACCTCCAAAACAGTAAGGCTCTACTCTCCACAGACAATACTCCTATGAAGTTTGACAATTGTAGGCCAAAGCATTGTGGTTAATGAGCGGAAACAATTTTCAATTTTGAGGTCACTGTGACCTTGACCTTTGACCTCTTTAACATTAATTAATGTACATATATGTATTTATAAATACCCAGTCATCACAGGTTACATTGTGCAACTTTGAAACTTTGTACAAGACACAGGAGATGTTCACACGACAGAAACTTCCCTGGCTCTATGAAAATCAAGAGTATTAAAATTAAATATTCAAAAGAATACTAGTTCTTCTAGGTTAGATAGGTCAAAACTAGGGATTTTTTGTTTTAAAGTCACGCATCTTCTCACTGAATGTTAGATAAACTCATGCAATTACACTGTAAACAGTGATATATCTTACATACCACATTCAAAGCAAGCGTCGAAGATGAGATGTCCTTTCTTTGGTCTTCCTGTAAATCCTGGCGGGACAACGGCAAACTTGCTCACATTCCCAACCACTGGTTCATCCGTACTGTCTGATTCACTCCCTGAAATAATAAATCATGTGATTTCTTTGTGTTAACATAAAAACTAAAGGTATTATACTGCAATAGGGAGAACTTTGCCACCTTGCATCACTCTTTTGTTTTGATTCTGGACACCACATGAAATTTATAGGGTATTCAGAAATTGTTTCACCTTTTCATGTCAAAAGGAACCGGATGTCCCTGCAAAGTGATGTTAGCACATATAAGTGTGAGTCCTGCGTAACAGCACGTTGACAACAGGACATACAAAAACCTAACTAAAAACTGCCAAGTCAAATAAGAGCTTTTGAAGGACAGCAACGCTCGACTATTCAACAGCCTCGTCAATTGAATGAATACAAAAGTCAAAAAAGGGGCATAATTTTGCAAAAATGGGAAACAGAGTTATGAAACCTTCATAGTGCTTATCAGCTCATGACAGTGAAAATGTGTATGAAGTTTCAATCCATTCCCATTAGTGGGTACTGAGATACCAGTTTACATATAAGAATTTAAGCAAAAACTTCTAAGTTGAAAAAGGGGCATAATTTTGTAAAAATATAAAGTAGAATTATTGAACCTTTGCACTGCATGTCAAATCATGACAGTGAACAAGTGTGTGAAGTTTCAATCCTTTCCCATTAGTGGATACTGAGATACCAGCTTACATACAAAAACTTAACCAAAAACTGCTAAGTGAAAAAAGGGGCATAATTTTGAAAATATGCAAAGTAGAGTTATGGGACCTGCTTATTGCATGTCAGATAATGACAGTGAACAAGAGTGTGAAGTTTCAATCAATTCTCATTGGTGGGAACTGAGATACCAGCTTACATACAAAACCTTAACCAAAAATTTCTAAGTCGAAAAAGGGGCATAATTTTGTAAAAAAGCAGAATAGATTTATGGAACCTGTGCAATGTAAGTCAGTTTATCACATTATCACAGTGAATTTATAAGTGTGTGAAGTTTCAATCCATTCCCACAAGTGGTTACTGAGATACTAGCTTACATACAAAAACTTAACCAAAGATTGCAAGTTGAAAAAGGGGCATAATTTTTGTACAAATGCAAAGCAGAGTTGTGGAACCGTGTTGACCAGGTGAAGGGAACTAAGAAGCCTTATTTGGGAATGGCAACAAATTCATGGTGGACTTTGTACATAAGGAAAAATCTACTATCAATATGTCTGAGATCAAGGCGACAAATTTTAAGGGATTGTAACATGTGGGTGACACTGGAGGTTTGACTGTAGTCAGCCTTAATCCAACGAGCTGCCCGTCTCTGGACAGCCTCTATCTGTTCTATGAGGGTTGGGGTATAGGATGACCACACTTCAGAGCCATATTCAAGCTGGGGTCTAAAAAGTGTCTAGTAAGCCATCGACTTAACAGGTTCAGATTTTACCTTGATGTTCCTGCGCAGAAACCCTTTGAAACGTTTGATTTACTTCTTTGTTGACCTACTGATGTGGGCGTCCCATGAAAGATTATTATATATATTCACGCCAAGGTAATTGGCCGAGGTGACTGATTCAAGTAGGACTTCAGGGAGGTAGTACTGGGTAGGAACAGCATGTTTCCTTTATGTGACGTGGATAGTTTGACATTTGGAGTGGTTGAATTCCATATCCCACTCCAACTCCTCCCACTCTTCTAACATTTTGAGGTCATTTTGGAGGGTAACTGATTCATCTGCAGATGACAGTGTGAGAAAGACTGCTGTATCATCTGCAAAGAGGCAGACTTTGGAGTTAATATTTTGAAAGAGGTCATTTATATAAGCTAAAAAGAGCAGGGGACCAAGAAGAGACCCCTGGGTAACACCAGATGGGACTGGGATGGCATCAGAACTGGTGCCATTCAGGACAGCTGATTGGATTCGATTATCAAGGAAACTTTTAATCCACTTGAGAGTTTGACCTCTGACTCCATAATTGTGCATTTTCAGTAAGACTTTCTCATGGCTGACCTTATCAAAAGCCTTACTGAAATCTAGTAGTATGATATCTACTTGTTCCTTATCATAGACTGCGTTAATCAGGTCATTTACTACCATTATTAGTTGAGTGACACATGATCTTTTTTCACGAACCCATGTTGTAGGTCGTAGAGGATGCCCTGGCTGGTGAAATGTTTTACAATTGAGGAGGAAACAGTGTGTTCCAGTACTTTGCAAAGAACACATGTTAGAGAAATAGGCCTGTAGTTGGCGGGGTTTGACCTTTCACCTTTTTTGTAGACAGGGGCAACATTAGCTGACTCCCATTGGGATGGTAGGGATCCTTCATCCAGGGATTTCTGGAATAATACCTTTACGACCGAGGCAAGTTCTTTAGATAAAGATTAAAGTATGATGGGTTTTAATTGATCAGGGCCACTAGCTTTATTGGGGGGGTTACATTACTGAGAAGTTTTTCTATAGATCCAATTTGAGCTAGCATTAATATCTGGCATGTTAGGGACGAAATTACCATTTTGGTTAACAGGGATGTCTTGCAGTTTCATTTTGCAGAGGGAGGCAAGTCTCCGGGGAGATTTGGGGCTGAAGACCGACTGAAACTGCTTGTTCAGTACTTCGACCTTGGCGTTTTCTTCATGATAAGAGTTTCTTGTCATATTTTAGGGGTGGTATTGTAGAACAGTCTTGTTTGGAATGTTTAATTAATGAGTAGAGTTTCTTAGAATTTGGTCTACTTGGAAGGTTGGTATCAGTTCTATGCAGATTAAGGGTGTCTTCAAGATATTGGTGATAAGCTTCTTTGAACTTTTTCCACACTAAGTGTTTTAGGACAGGTCTAGGAATTTTTTCCGATCGCAAGACTTGTTTGACATCCTAGCTTTTTCAAAGGCCCTATTATGTCTTCTGATCATTCTCATGGAAGATGATCCCTTACTGATGACTGTTTGGATGGAATCCATTTTTCTGTTTGGCTATTTAATTTGTAAAAATATTCCCATAACTCTTCTGTATTTAGTGCAGTGACTGGGAAACCCATGAGACATGAGCCATAGTCACATAAAAATGAAAAATGTCTCATATGTTTTAAGTGCTGATGAGCCCTGTGTCACATGGCTAAATTGTATTGAATGCAAAAGGATGAAACTATTCAATAGTGCAAATCTTACACAAAGGAATGTATTCAGTGTGCAGATTCAGAGTGCTTCCAGTGTTTAAAAACATGTTTTAACATCGTATTTTATTCTAGACTTTCATTTTTTGTCAGTTTTCAATAATTTTCTTTATTGACAAGTTGTGAAGCTGTTACAGTTTTAGTTACTATATTTGTTTTTTTTACTGAGAGCTTCTTTAATCTGAAATGTGTACATACTACAATGCCAGTTCCTAGTTTACAAGTCGCAATTGTCCCATAGAAATTTCTGAATGTCACATAAAATTTTTTAAATGTCACATAATTTATTGTGCATGACGAGCCATTTTCCCATGGACAAAATTTCTTTCCCAGTCACTGTTAGTGCAGAAAATATTCCTTCAGAGGTCATAACCTAGCTATGTTTTATGGCCTGCCAGTTAGCTTTCTTGTACAGCTTAATCTTACGTGGCTTTTGGTGTCAGATCCTTGCAGATGTATTGACTTTTAACTTCAACTATGTTATGATCACTGATGCTTGGTAGATATATTTTGAAATATTAAGAGTGTTGAAAGCTTAGCAGTAATGACAGCTATCAGTGTAGCAGATGTGACACATAGGTTCTCTCGAGTTATTGTGCACATAATATATAGTTCCTTAGATAATGCACTAAATATTGCCTGCAATATATACCTTACCCTACCCTCTGTAATCTAGCTTTCATTTCAGGCAAGTGTACCTACAGTATATTGATCTGCCATGTTGGTTTTGATGCTCATTACTAGACTTGATTTGTGAGTGTTTAGTGGTCCTTAGTGGTATATTGCAGGACCTGGTGAAATGAAACAACAGTAAGTGTTTAGTGCTGTTTCTTTTTGTTGGAGACAAAATACAAAAACTGCCCTGGATTCAGTAAGAAACATGACACTTAAATGGTATGCATGCTTTTATGGCATTTGTGCTGATAGAAAGTGTGCATGAGGAAATAAACCAAAGTGTTAGACTTGCATTTGAACAAAACTAGAGGTATCGTAGGAGGACCTGTTTCAGTGACTGACCTGTTTCAGTGACCTTCTGAAAATCTGCTGCCATTTCCAAGTGCAAATTATATTTTAGGCAACTAATTACTATAGTATATATAGGGCCCTAGATCTAATTACAGAATTTCAGAAAACTTGTTAAGCGGTCGAAAACTGGTGGTGCCAGGATATGACAAAACTGCAAAATTGTTATGTACGTTTTCAGCATGCCCACTCATTTTTAAAGTTGAGGGTACATGTACCCCCTGCGTTTGCAAAATAGGGGTACACTTCAAAATTTGGGGGTACACTACATGGCAGATCTGAAAATTTTCTATTTAACTACTGAAATTTGTATATTACATGTTTTTTGTGTTTGTTTTTTGTTGTTGTTTTCTTCATACAGAACTCTCGTGGGTGGGGTATAACAGATGAGATAATTTTAGAAAAAGTAAAATGTTTTTCCAAAGTTAAGATAGGAAATTCTGAATCAAAACACCCCTCCCTATATTATACTAAATATAAATAATTTTTCAGCACGGTTCATGTATTCCCAATTTCGTGAACGGAACACGATTCGTCCGAAATAACATACAGTCAACTGAAGACTGGTAAAATTCGTCCATCAATAATAAATGGCCAAACTATTACAGATATGCAATGTGTATCAAAATTGCAGTTAAATATCGAAAAATAAAATACTGTTAACCTTTTGCTGAGTTTATTAAAGCTAAAATGCCTTTTTGCGTTTCGTATCCATTCTTTTTTTGCACACGACCCGTATGACGTCCGACTAAAACATTTACCAAACCCCTCTATACAGCTGACAATTACGCCGAGAATTCTGTGATGGAAACGAAATTATAACGTTCTTGGACCGGATCTGCGTTTTAGACCATACCAAACAATTGGCAAGTGCGCGATGAAATAAACAGCGATATTGCAGCTGAACTAGAGTTCCGAATCTCTGCGTGCATGTACCCCCAACAAGTGATTTTTATGCGTGCATTTGATATTTTGTACGTGATTCACGTACTGCAGTGCGTGAATGGGCATGCTGGTTTTATGATTATTTTATGAGTGATTTCTTTTTATTCCTAAATTTCATTAATGCGATGCCGTCAAAGCAAAGACAGCATACATCATGACATATAGGAAAAGAACAACTTTCACGACACTAGGAACGACCAAAATCGTGTTTTGCCGACGAATAGGCAGCGGCTAATTTCACATTAAAATGTTAGAGTGAAATGTTCTGTGTCATCTCAACTTTAATGCGTCGACATTGCAAGTTTTACTTTGAAATCGGCGTAAAATGCATCTAGGCAACAGTAAACAAACCTGAATCCGCTTTCTTGTCCGCCATGTTTGGTTCCTATAAACATTGAACGGTTTACAATTTTCGATAATTTCATCTAGACGCTTATTGAAAACTGAAGGGTAGTTGCGTCGATACGAAAAAACCAGTCTGTGCATAATTTTTGCTCTTTGTCCCATGCAATAAACCAAGATGAAAATTAGTCTTTGACTCATTTTCATTAGATATACAATTATCTCTTCCTTTATGACATTCAGTTTAATTTTTGAATGTTACCATTTAATACCTAACTGCTATATTTAAATTCCGCGCCATTTTGGGCAAAGAACAATGATGATATTTACCTTTGCTCAACAAAAATAGTACTTAGTGTCTCGGCAGTATAACAATTTACTTGTTGAAAGAAATGGCTTATCACAGATAGATGTGCCATATTGCTGATATATGTGAAGTTTACAGACCTATAATATCACATATGTCACCAATCCATGACATAACTTTTTAAAAATTAAGCCGCGCTCAGCATCTTAAATTTGCATATTCATGAGGTATTTTGGTTCAGCTAACGATGTATTGATTAATTTTCGGTAGCAATATCTAGTTTTGTTATACATTTCAATTGTTTTAGTTCTGTCCCTTCTTAGTGCAGTCTTGGGTCATTGATTTGTTTCCATTTTCCTATTTTCAGAATTTATGTTTTGTTTCCATTTCTAATTTTAACAGGATTGTAGCTGGAAAATATTAAAACAGGCGGTTAATAATCATACGCCATTTTCTTTGGTTCCATTCTTTCCTGAAAGTCTGCTACTCTTTCATTTTCATTTTTAACGTTCTGTTTTTGGAACCTGGAGGAATAATTCAGATTAGGGAAGTGGTAAGTCTATAATGAATGTTGTAAGGTGTTGTAAATTCTTCTAAGGGTTGTTTCGCCGCTGCTCTGGTCTCCATAATAGCTGTGGCACTGGTTTCATTGCTACGACACTACTTTCAGACAGTTGATTATCTAGTCTCGATCATTTTCATTTTTGCTTGGAAACGGATAAGTATCGTGAAGTATATACCCAACAGAATAAACAATAGTTTTGGTTGCCTCTGGTCAAGGCTCGTCTAAAAGAAATTCAAGTTTCTTTATGGAATCTGCTGATCAAACTTGTGGCACACAATAAACACCAAACTCTATTGGAAATTAACAGGAATCGAGTTGAAAATTGAAATAAAGGGATTATTAAAGAAAAAAATATAATTCATTATCGATTGCTCTGGACCTACTTTACAGGAGTTTTATCTGAATTCTTTCTTTTTCTAGCACAGCAGGTCATACACGCTAGATAAATAAATCCGACGGGAGGGCCACCCGGTATTAATTTTATTTTGTCGGGGACTTCGCTGAATCCCATCCTTCTCCGACAAAAAAAAATACAAACATCTGTTTTGTGTTCAAAATTTACACACTAAAGTTAGTTGGGTTTTTTATTGCAATTCAAATTGACGACGTTTAGCTCGTAATAATTTTAAATTTCTTTCAAACATTTAAAGAAATTTAAACGCTGAAAAATCCCGTGATTGACAAAATATTTCATTGTTTGTAAAGAAGTTATTGGATTTGCAAGTAGCAACACCTTTAATTTATTCGATTACACGGCATGTGTAAAGTAGCGCGTGCCACTTACCGTAACGGGACGTTTTGATTGGCTACTGTCGGCAGCTGGCAGCTACTGGGCCCTCCCACAAAAATATTGAGAGGTCACGAAGTAAACTCTTTTCATCACTTGTGCTCTAGACATTCAGTTAGGCAGTTTAGTTCCAGTTCCTATGATTTTAAGTTTTATTTCGCCGATTAAGGCAGTGGATACACCAACCGTTCAAAATTCTTCCCTTGAATAGCATCCCGGTTGTCTACCAGAATCCGTTTGCTCAAATGCAGGTCAGTTCCATTTTGTTATATTTGCGCTGCTGTCGGTGATTATGCTTAACTCAACGTATTAATTTAGATGGTGATTTAAGATCAATATTCGGAAATTCCAAGGAAAATGCCAGACTTATCACCGTTTTGTGGAATTATGGCATCTATGATCTAGTATTGGTAATTGGAATTGGTAAATTCAGTACCGAGTGTTGTCTGAAGAACATGGCTGATGAATAATTTCTACACATTAGACATAGCAAACAGATGCTAATATATTGCTGCTGACAGGCTAAAATGAATTACTTTGTATCATGTACAATCACATGTGTATTTAATTCTGTCAGTTTCTGTGATATGGAATTCTGAGGTATGGGTTATGATCAGGATGTCAGTTCAGTGTCTGTAGTTAAAGCCACTTTGAAGTGATTAACAGATCAAGTTGTGGCAGTAAAAATTCCAAAATCTAATTTTGCAATGTATACTGATAATCCTTGTAATATAATGAAATTATGTCATTTTTATTATAAAACTCAACACTCCAGAATTTCAGCATGGTGGTTTAATTGTATTTTTGGTTTAAGTTCACAAAGAAATGCTTTGCATGAACACACCAAAGGCAATAGACTATTTCTCATGTACAGAATTCAAAAGAATGACTGTAAGATGATAATTGTTTATATTAAAGCACAGTTGTAAAAACCTACAGACTGGTGGAAAAGTTGTTTTATTACACTAAAAACATCGAATATTTGTTAACACATGGAAATATTTCCTTCACTTAAAGATTATAACCACTTTGGTGTTAACAAAGGCTGAATAATTATCTTCATACATGACTGAGGGCACACGCCAGCTGTCCTTAATTGAATGCTTCAGTAAACATTCTTTTGTTAATTTCCATAGTAACCAAAATATTTAATTCAATTTATAAGCCTTACATATTCTTGCATAGAATCATCATGTTTTATGATGTGAAAATGTTAACTTGTAATGTTTCATTTATTTCAAACATACAAGGACATACAGAAAGATTGAATAACCAGTCTGTAAAATATTTTGATATATTACAATACACTAGCTATTATCATAGTGTGGAAAAGTTTAACTAAAAATGTTTTGGAAAAAAATGAAAGAAAATTTGCAAGTTTCATTCTTATCATTATCTTATGATAAGTTTTTTAAGGGAACCAGAAAAAAAGCAGTTTTTTGGTACATCATCATCAAGTTGAGAATTAGAATTTACTTATAAAATTATGTTTGTTATCCTACTACTATGCTATTACTGGTACTAAAGGTAGTTACATATCTGGAGAAAACATACATCTGTTGTAATATGCCCCTAGGCACTTTTTGTACAGTTGAAATTTCTAATTCTTTGTTTCAAGCAAAGTTTTTCTTTATCAGAAGCTTTTACCTACTGTGAAAGTAGGAAATGTTTTTCTGTTC
The DNA here is from genome assembly GCF_021730395.1 of Mercenaria mercenaria. Classification (NCBI taxonomy): domain Eukaryota; kingdom Metazoa; phylum Mollusca; class Bivalvia; order Venerida; family Veneridae; genus Mercenaria; species Mercenaria mercenaria. Next base: position 63,626,523 of record NC_069363.1, on the reverse strand, counting down.
ATGTACTGGATAATTTGTATTACTTCCAAAGAAAAAGCTTTCAGCAGCTACCCATCTTTTAACATTGTTATGACTTTTGGAACATTTTATGTACATAACATTAAAATGAGATTGAGGCCATCTGTTACTTGTTCTTTGTGTAGTATTCCTGGCAGGCATAAAAGAAGCAAGCTGACACAAAGATTTTATCAATAATATGCATTTAATCTTAACATCAACCAGCTGAATCATAGATATTTTTGTATATGTAGAACATGTACATTAGTGTAACAGATGTGAAAGTAATTAAAACTTTAGAAATCTTGTGTGTAGCCTCCCAGTTTTCAAGTGAACTTACACAAATTTTAGGCGATAAACATGAGTTTGGGAGTGTAGGCAGCCATAGGAAGAACAAACTTTTGATTTAAGTTTTATGTAAGAAAGATAGGTGAAAAAAAGTCTATACATAGAACCCTCAATGTAACAGCAATGCTGATTCCTTTACTTTCATTTTCAGACAAAATTTACAAAATGATGTCCTATAAAAAGGTATGGTTTCTTAGGTTTTGTTGAGTTGTTTCTGTATTATATGCAGCATTTTTATTAAAGATGCAAAGTTTTATGAGTTTCTTATTGTCCTTGTTTGCTTTATGATTCTTTTTGTTTTCAGTTCAGATATTTGATAGCCAGTCAGTTTCCAGTTGTAAATAATGGTTGTATTAAAGAAAATAACTGAACTATCAATGTGATATACTTTTAAGAGATGAGCCTATGCAGTTGATTTTTGTTTTTCAAGTAAAGAACCATTCATCCGTAGCTCAGTCAGCTCTTCTGAATAAGATAATGCTAAAACCCTAGAGTTAGACTATTCACAGAAATGCCCTGTCCGTGTTTAGATTAAGGGAGAAGTCACTGGAGGGGAGATATTATTATTTTATTATTATAACTTACCTTATTTTTCAGCTTTTACACCATTTTTGACATGTTTTGATAATTATATTCCATAGCTTTTAGTTGAGAAATTCATTTATATTTTTGTTTTCAAAAAATTGTATGTATTTATAATTTATAATGTTGTTTTTACAATAAACTGGGGTCGCATAGGCAATATTTGTTTCCCTTTCATTTTTGTTAGATCTATAAAAACAAATGTAGGACATTTCATGTAAAATTGTTGAATTGATAAAAGACCAAAATTTTAGGCATGAAAATACTTGACATCTTTGCCTTAAAGAATGCTCATGTCATTTATATTAAACTACTATTAGTACTAGTTACCCATAATGGCAATGAAAAAAAAAAAAGTTCCTTTTTTCAAACTAACTTGATCTAATTTCATGCCCCAGTTGGAATGGTATACTGAAAATTCTGGCATCTCCTACAGGAAATTAAGTGTTACACCAGAACTAACTTTTTTACTATGAGGATAATTTCAAATGTCATTTATGTAAAACTGAAGTGCAACATGTAGTACTTTTGTTATGTTTATAATACGAAAGTCATTAATAAAACATGAAAAAACGAACCAGAATATGTCCATGGAGAAGAATTTAAATAATTATGTGCTGTAAATATATAAAAATGTCCAAAATTTAATGTCAGTTTCCTTTGTTCTAATGTAAGGGAAACAAATATTCCTCTAATTTTGACCTCTTTTTTTATTACATATTATGATCATTTCTCAGTTTTGTAACATTTTGTTCTGTTGTTATTCTGTTGTACGTTTTTAAAATTTGGTAATCTATCTTATATAATGGAACCATTAATTTGAGTAAAATGCCTGACATTTTTGGAATTCAATATAGGATCTTAGAAATGCTAAGCAAAAGAGAAATAACTGAAAAAGCAGTCATGATTGAAAAGCAGTGCAGATGAGCAAGAGAAGTGTTATGGAGTTGTCTTGCTGCCAAGAAGAATATACAAGTTGACAGTTATTGTTGCAATCAAGGTCTTAAAAAAAGCACAGTAAACAAAAAACTATGATCAAGGAAAGAATTCTGAAAAAAAATGTTCAAATACAGTTGCATCATTTTCCTTCATAAATAGTCTGAATGGGATGCACTTCAACTAAAATATATGGTAAAGATACTTTTTGATGCATGTTACTGAAATTTTTGTTGAAAAAAAGGTCTTTCTTTTCACAGTATACTCTTGTCATCTGTATTAATTACTGAATTATGATCATCTTTCTACTTCTGATAATTATCCCAACCTCCAATTATTTACCCCACAGTATCCCCTCCCCCACCCCTTCCACAGCGGTCTTACACAAACACAAAGTGCCCCCTTCCAAAGTTGACCAAATATTTTCATCACTTTTAATGAGAAAAGCGTTTTATTCACTTTATGGTTAGAAATAAATAATTTAGTAGTAAGAGAATTTCTTGTGACTACCAATCATTTGTTTAAAAAAGAAAAAGGACCTTTTGAAAATGATTGCTTATGTTTTTGTATTACTGAAGTCTGTGTTAAATGAATCATTACTTGTTGGTTCAACTAGAGATATTTCTAGCATATAAAACCTGTTTTAATGGGTAATAATTGCAATAGAAGTAACCATTGACCTGGCACTCACTAATTTTCTGTGTCCGAACCTAAATAGCAAATAGCAATATATTATCTGTTGCATATATATTTTTTAATTGACATAATCATGTGGCATGTGCAGGTAGGGAATACACTTGTATTCAAGTTAACCATTTTAAAAAATGTCAAATTTTACAAGTATCTTAGATAAAAAGACAAAGTACGTGACACACCAGCATTTCAAGAAAATGAATACCACAGGAGAAAAAAATTAAGATTCGTGAAATATGTAACTTAAAGTAATATATTAAAGAATGAAAGCAATTTAAATAACATTACATTGAATTAAAAAAAATATATAGTGTGAGGCGATTTCGAACCCAATTGTAACGTGCATGGAAGCCAGACACCCTACCACTACGGCTGCATGCTGTGGTTAACTATATAGGTTGTTTTAGTAATATATATTTTCAGGATACAGATATTGCATAAACTTATGAAAAAGACCCAAAATATAGGCAAAGATTAATGAGTGACAGGTCAATACTTATGGACAATAGCTGTAATAAATTATAATAATAGAAATTAATTTAGGTCCAATCACCAAAGTTACCAAACTGTTCCCACAGGGTAGGGGGAGGCAGTTTTTGCCTGCTAGTGTCTCTATATGCATGTATATGATTTGTGAAGCAATTACCTGAAAGAAAATTCTGCTAATACATCATTCAGGAGATATGTTTCCCATATTGATGGTGAAGTTGTGTAAACAGACATATGTATCTTGTGAAGGCTTATCAGTTGTAAAAGCTAGTCTAGACTATCTCGCTCACAGATCTGATCTTCCTAGGTTTGACCTATAACTTAAATATTTATCTTTGTACAGCAAAGTTGGTGTATGGAAGTTTTTAAGATGTTAAATGGGATGATCTTCTTAGATTATTATTGATAATATTTTGACATGTGTGGAAATAATATTTGATGAAAAGTGTACATTATTGGTAGTGGTTTTATAGCTTCTCAGATGTGTTAACAGATAATAGACAGTTACCAGATATAATAAAGCATAGGTCCAAATATATATATTGCCTATGAAGAAATTTGTCAGATATTGTATAATTGTAAAATAGACATGTACAGATGTAAACATTGCAAGAGCATTTTAGAGAGATTGATCTGCATATGACTTGGATTAGATTCAACTTTGCCCAATACAGACGTAACAGAGGTATGAAATGCAAGAAATTTTCTTCAACTTCTGTACTTCAAAATAATGTTTTATATCCTAAGATTACACATGCAGATGTGTATATTTGCAGATAACACAACCGCTGGAGCTGTCCCCGATGGATCACGCTGTCTTACATCATCAGCATGCCTCACAGCTCCATCAGAATGGCGGTACCACATCACCTGCATCGACAGAGTCGCAAACGGATGATTGCTCCAAGACAAACCTGATAGTTAACTACCTTCCTCAAACGATGACCCAGGAAGAAATAAAGGCACTGTTCTCAAGTATTGGGGAGGTGGAGAGCTGTAAACTCATTCGAGACAAACCTACAGGTACCATTCTTCCCTCACACTTGCAAGTTCTCATTTTGACCCATATATAAATCTAATAAAGAAATTATTTGAAAGCAAAGAAGCCAACTAAGAAAATAATAGCAGATTTTTGTGAGAGGTAATAAGATTAGAACACCTCACAAGCCCTAGTACTAGCTGTTTCTTTTAGTTTATATAATCGGTACTATAGATACAGTAAACTTGATAGATATTTCATCTTTCCATTAGTTTCTATTTGTGGTGGGCCAGCTCTGTGATGTGCAACTCTATACTGATACTAAATGCAGTGAAACATGACAAGACTGTACCTCTCGGGACTTTTGCCCAAATGTTGAAATTATTAATACTGTCTCTGTCATTTACAAATCTGGGAGGGATGTGTAAATTAAGACTAGTGATTCCAGCTTTTAGAACAGCTTTCTTTTATCAAGAGTATCGGTTCTACATTAATGATCTAAATTTTTTGGAGGGGAAGTTCAATAAACTTGTCTTTACTGAAGTTTGATTACACTGTATGCCAAATAAAGAGAATGATGTATCAGTTTTACTGCAAACAATCCCAGGCAAGTGATCACCCAATGCTCAGTGAAATGATTCCAAGAAGTCTCTCCAGAGATCACAAAAAGTGATGTACAATTCAATATTGATTGTTTCTGTGTGCTTTTAAAGAAATGTTTTATCTTGTCCAGAAAAGATGAGGAGACTGTATACAAATAGAAAATGTCAGTCACTGCCTCCAAAAAAAAGTTATTTATTAGATAGATTATTTATTCAGGAGCTTGCTGGAACTTCACAGCTTCAACTGAAAAGAGAAAAAAAAGTTATTTGACAATGATTGGCAATGTGATTCTATGCAGATCCTATGATTACCCTTTGAAATTGTTTGCAGCTTAGTATTTTCCTACTTAAACATCAAGATATGGCAGACTTATAAGAATACCGTCAGATAAAAATACAGAATTATAGATGAGTATGAGACAATGTGAAATTTCAGCTGTTTGTCTGAACATTTAATAGATTTCTTTTCCTCATTCCTCCAACAAATGTCTATAAAGATTAGGTACCTTCATTGCTGAAGCCTTAGCAATGGTGGTAGTAAAAGCTGCAAATATCAAATTTAGTTGACAAACACAGAATATTTCCTAGGATTGTGATAAAAAATTATAATAGATGTGTCCAAAAACAAGGGGAAAAGCTTTTACCAACTATAATTGATGTATGTATAGTGAATCTGATATAATATATATCTTATCGTACTAATAGAACTTCTTTCTGAGAATACCAGAACATGAGAAAGGACTTTAGAAGTACCCAAAGGATGCTTTTCTGCATAAAGGACTGCAGGACTAATTCACTGAATGCCCCTGTCTCCGCATAAAGGACTGCATAACTGGGTTTTTCAGCTTCATTTCTGAAATTTCAAACATAAAAAATCCCCTGTTTTTATGGGGTTTCCCAGCTTCATTTTTAACATTTCAAAAATAGAAAACCTGCTTTTGCTGCATGGTCTGAGACTTCATTGAGGTACAATATTGAGTATTTAGAACAAGCATGCATTGCTCAAATATATAGTGGACGCAACTTGACCCCGATGGTTGACCTTTGTATTATAATACATAATGAGGCACAACTTATTATTGAAAAGGAGTGTACGTAAAACACGAGCTGCATGAGAAAAAGGAAATATAAATTTGTGCAAGTATAAATTAGTGTATTGGACAGTTTTAACTGATCAAATGTAAGTATGCATACTTTGATACTGCACTGTATACAAATTAATTCCATATAAATATACACGGCTACCCTAAGCACCCCTTATTTCTAAAATGAAATAATCGATATGAATAATCAGCCTAAGGTCAACCATCGCGGTCAAGTTGCGACTACTATACTTGTACTTATTTGTGTTAAGGCTTGAACATTGTCAGGGACCATTTTTTTGGTTCGAGGCCTGTTTCATTGCTAATAAATGATGGTAAAACAAATATTAACAAAATATAATTTAAAATTATGCCAGTAAAAAGTTCCTCATTGAATTAGCATGTGTTTCCTGGCAAAGAAAATAGACAACTTTGAGTATCTCATAAGAATGATTAAAATGATGAATGTATGTATATGTATTACTTGTGTATGAAATTTTATAGAACTGGTCAGGGCCCTAAAACATCATATAGGTTAGCACCTTATTGACAATTTCTAGAAATATGATCTGTCAAAAAGTGGTCATTCAGGGTGATTATCTAGGTTAGCAAGTACTGTGAACTCATTGCATCATCTTCTTGTCTGGCAGGTATGTGACACCTGTCAGTCAAACCAAAAATAGTTGCAAGTGACATCATAAAGTTAGGGTATCCACCAGAATTTAACCTTTACCTTTGCTAAGTTCTAAAATGGACTGGTCTATCATTCAGTCTGAGCAGTACCATTTGTTATTTGAAGGGAGTGTTCGCTGAAAATTTACTTAATACTGAATAGCAAATAGTCTAAACAGCGAACAGTGTAGACCAAGATGAGCCTGCACTGGTCCTTCACACCCCCCACCCCCACCGCAATGCTGCCAGCAGGTTAAAGGTTAATGCTGTTGTATTATGCATGATAAGTATGTTAAACAATTTGACCATCTGCTGCATCCATCTGTAAGGATCTGTGAAGAGTATTGAAGTTGTTAATTACCTCTGCCAGTACCAGGTTCATTGATTACTTCTGCATTAAAATCAATATTTTAATGATAACTGACAGATGTCCTATGAAAAAAAATGGAATTTGAACACAAATTTTTATTGATTGAGAATTTGTTCATGAGGTGTATGATATGTACAGTGTTTCTTGGGTATTCAAATCATTTTAAAATACAGGACTCGCACCTTTGCAGCTGATTATAACAAATGCTCCCAGAAAAAAAAGAATCAATTACTTTTGTAAAAGTAACATTTACCTTTTTTCAAGCAAAAACACTATTATGAGTGTTGTAAATTGACTTGAGATGCTCTAAATTTTTGCCAAGAAAATGCGGAGCTGCTCTGTTTTTTATTTTTGAATGATGTATGCAGATAAATAATACATGTATGGACATGGATTACTTGATATACCTACCACACAATAAAATATTTTGTGATCAAAAAACTATTTAAAATAACTATAAGTCAATAGATATTGGGTATTCTGAATCACCATACCTTTTTCTGTTCTGTACCAAATATGAGCCGTGCCATGAGAAAATCAACATAGTGGGTTTGCGACCAGCATGGATCCAGACCAGCCTGCGCATCCGCGCAGTCTGGTCAGGCTCCATGCTGTTCGCTTTTAAATCCTATTGGAATTGAAGAAACTGTTAGCGAACAGCATGGATCCTGACCAGACTGCGCGGATGCGCAGGCTGGTCTGGATCGATGCTGGTCGCACACCCACTATGTTGGTTTTCTCATGGCACGGCTCTTATTATTTTTTTGTTTTGTCTCATTTCTACTTCGTCACCTTTAAATATTCAGCTTTGCTACTCCATCAGTTAAAAATGCATTGAACTTGTGTCAATAGTCTGTACCATATTACAATGCTTCCATGTCTATCATAGAATGAAGGTTGGTTTTATGTCTATCATAGAATGAAGGTTGGTTTTATTGTTGAAATTATTACAGTAAAATGTTGCTGTGCCTTCTTTATGGTCTTATATTTTTAAGTTAAACATATTATTTTATGTGATTTGAGTGATCAAAATGTTAATATATAACATTCCAATGGGTATGTCCTTGCATAGACGTAGTAGATAGAAAGGAGTGTTTGGGGAAAAAATAAAACAATACTAAAGGGTTGTTTCACATGAACATTGAACAGCATATAAAACATATCTAGAATTTTGCAAAACAATATTATTGTCAGTTTACTGGTGTATACATTGAATTCTGGAAGAGGACCACATAAAGGGCCACACTTTCGGACAGTTTAAAGCTAAGCCTTGTAAAACTCACCATTTTCAAAGAACTTTACATGATGAATTTGCAGTATTGTCCCAGTGCTGAAATTTCACATTGCTAGGTGGAACATAGTTTTCAGCAATTCGTAACTTTTTTTTTTTTTTTTTACAAAGTGCATTCATTATAAAGGGGGACAACTTTTTCAGAATAATCTTAGCATCCATCGTATGGGACAGTCGGCAAAACAAGTAATGGTCAGGTAGATTGTTGGTAAAGATGTTGTTCATTTATTAAATATTTCTATGTTTTGATGATAATTATACTCCTGAACCTTAAAGCAAATCGGAATAGTGTTCATAGAGGTTCTGGAAGCCATATTTCTAAATCAGATAATGTCTTTTTATTGGCAATTTAATGTTGTTGTTTTTTGTTTTGTTTTTTCATGTATATAAAAAAAAAAAAAAAAAAAAAAAAAAAAAAAATGTACATTTTGAAGAATTAATCCCATGCTGGTTAGTAGAATAGCCAGTAAACTGTATCTATGGCTAGAAATATGAACAATTTGATGAGATGTCTAGGACACATTGTTATGTACAGTGTGTGTTTATAACATGTTGTGCATTGAAAATATTTTAATTTGTAGAAAAAAAATAAGTGGATGTGCTACATGTTTTAACATAGTCGTCATATATAAATGATATTGTATAGCAGTACATTTAAATGAATATTACTGCATTTGAAAAATTATTAAAATCAGGAATATTACCAAAATAAACCTACTAAAACTTGATAAAAAAAACAAACTTCATTTGGTACATAAACAGGCTCTGGGTAGTTGTGCTATAGTTTTAGGTAACAGTAACATGAAAGATCAGGGGAAAAAAGACAAATTCTTGATATACAGCAGTTGAACTGCAGGCAAAATAGTCGCTATGTGATCGTAGAAATAAAGTAGCCAGCAGACGTAAAGTATAATATATAGAGACTGTTGTTAGTCCAGCCAAGAATGTTAGTGCCTGAAAGCACGACATGTGAAACAGTGTGGGCTAAGGTACTGACAAGTATGGCAAATAATTACATCGCTGAAAAATTAAAAGTTTGTCTGTGGGCATTTTTTCTTTAGATGAGCTAGGAACTGGTCTGTGAGCCTCCATTAGCTTTATGTTTCTTTTGTCATCCAATTCATTAATTTTCTTGTAGTCTGCCTATTTGGATTGCCAAGTTATTCTGTAGAGTTTCTTCAGACATTTGACAGAATAGGGTTATGTGTAAAACTGTCTTAAGTTGCTCTTTAAATTCAATGAGTTACGACAGTTTTCCATTCAGCCATGGAAGTCTGATGACCTAACATGCTTTTCTGTTATAGTGCCAGCAGAATGGAGTGCTGTGATTTTAACACCCAAGAAATTCACCCATGATCTGCCATATATGCCTGTCCGTACCAATATACTTGTGCAAAATAAACTGGTTGATATGCGCTAGATTTTCGGCTGATTTTAACTATATACATTCAAATTTTCATACCTTTGCAGTATCCAGAGTGTAGCATATTATAAAAAAAATAAATTGTATGTACTTTATAGTTCATACTGTAGTTAAAATAAGTCTGAAATCCAGCATGTTTTCTATATGCTGTATATCATACGAGACTGATGATATAAGATTATATACAATTGTTTTCGGTTTCTACTTTTAGGACAGTCTTTAGGTTATGGTTTTGTTAACTACAAGAACCCATCGGATGCAGATAAAGCTATCAACACCCTGAATGGTTTAAGGCTTCAGAACAAAACTATTAAGGTAAGTTGTGCCTGTCACCATTTAGTTGGCTTCTGTCGACACACCAAGGCTGCTGTACAATATAGGAAGACTTAGATTACCAATTTCTGTACAAATTACTAATGTAAAAACTGGTTATCTTGTATAAACAAGCACATCATGCAGCAAAAGCAGAATGCACTTCACTTTTAAGGTCTTGGAACATGGGTTTTCAACTAGAGGAGCAAGCGCACTGCCTTAGTGAACCACATATGTGCCATGGTTACTTAAATCTTCCCATGGTTAAAAACATCTTCCAATTTTATTATTCAGTTTTTTCCTTGCCCTAATACTAGCATAATAAATTCAAAGAAGTATTAGCTAGTACATTCATGAATTCATTTTTTCATCATTTACACAAAACTGGATAAAAATCAAATGTCTTGATAATTTTGGTTTGTTCCTTGTAAGTTCTTGATTCTGAAAAAAGTTATTGCCTTTGAAATGTCATTTTTTATGACATTTATTTCTGTATATGACAGTAAAATTCCAGATTATTGTTTAAATATGAGCTGTGCCATGGGAAAACCAACATAGTGGCTTTGCGACCAGCATGGATTCAGACCAGCCTGCGCGGATGCGCAGGCTGGTCTGGATTCATGCCGGTCGCAAACCCACTATGTTGGTTTTCTCATGGCACAGCTCAATTATTATGAGTTATATTGTTCATTTGAAAAGAATCACGTCATCAGAACCTGGCAATGTTGGGTCAATAGAATTATGATGAAAAACATTAGAAGGCTATTTAAAGCTTATCTTTCAACAAAGGGGAAGTACTGAACATGATGAATTACAAAAATTAATTGCTCTTTGTTCTTCTTACTTTCCTTTTTGATACTGGGAATGACCTTTATGTTAGTATAAACAGAAGAAAGTCAGAGCTCAGGAAGACTGCAAATTAGTTCAGTATTGACCAGTGTGAATATGATATTTGCATATAGATTGCCTGGTAAACCAGCATATTTTATCCTTCGAGACAAATGCTGGATTCTGTGATGATGATTTAATTACAAAACTCAAAATTCATTATAACCAGTTTTTACCAGATACCACGTAACAAAAAATATACAAATTTTAAGATATATTTTGAACATACTGTTATAAGAACTATATTGCAATCAACAAATACAATATTTGAAAATATTGGGCGTACAATAGAACAGCCTTGATGGATGTTGGCATATATCTTTCTTTACATTACTAATTCCATATTTTTACTAATTTGCAATTTATTAAAGATATAATTTACCTTTGTACTCTTCTTTAAGTTTGAATGCTGTTTCACAACAAGTTCTAGAATTAAAGTGCATACTTTACAAATAGATATTATTTTAAGGTATTGGGACACCTTTGTTTATGCACGGTCATATATGTTAATTATGCTGTTTATTTTGAAATTCTGATGTAAAAATGGATAACAGCAATTGTTTTTGATTGAGAATGTTTGCTAACCCATCTATCTGTATTAGTTTTGATAACGTATGTTTCCTTGATGTCAGATACTATATTTCTCTTTGATCCAACAAAAAAGAATCCAACAATCTATATTGCCTATAAGTAGGGAACTTAAAGCTTAATTCTTTCCTATGACGGGAGAAGTAGCTTACAAGGCCTTTAGATGATATTCCCTTGTTTATACGGCATATCACTTCTATTCAATTTCACTATAAATTTCTTTGCAAAGGTGTCCTTTGGCCTTAAAGCTTTCTTCAAATAGGTTTTATGACAATTTTTGATTGTATTATTTGGGAATTGGGTTCACTCTTAGAATGTTGTAGAAAACTAAATTTTGAATGTGTGATTTATTTCTTGTTATTGATATGAAGAAGGTATTTGGTTCATTGTCTTGTAATGAAGATCAGATCAGACTAATTTTCCATTTTATACCCAGTTGTTTTTGTTCGATTTCTTTTGGTTATTTTGAACTCCTTTGTTGTTATTTTCTAACAATTATTTGCAGTTATTTATGTTAGAAGTTTTTCGTTACCTTTAGTTTGCCCAAAAACTTGATCGTAAATATGTAACATAGCGTTACATGGCCCATGTGACTATGTGACAGTTTCTGTGTAGACCTTCCGTAGAACAGTTGACGCTGTTTGTGTTTTCAACTTTTCATGTATACAATGTTGATGTTATAGTTGTGTTTGTTACAAATTAACTCATAATACGCAGGAAAGAAAAGTCCAATTCGGATATTATTATTATTTGTACATGGAAAAGGCAACAAAACGGTTATTGGATGAAAGACAGCAGTGATCAGGTTTGGATTTTAAAACTGAACATTTCATGCAGGATTTACAGGACAGACTTCTGTTTGTAGACAACTAAAAGATCAGCTTTGGTGAAGATGAAGTGAAATAAAAAATGTGATATTCGAGAGAGGACTTGTACTTTGTGGAAAACAATGGTGTATGGATATGGTTATGCCTTCAGCTTGCACAGACCTAACTTATGATCATTTGAATTAATCTTACATTTTTATTTATGCTTTCATTGATTTTCTTATTATTGATTAACCCACATTATTGTTTTCTCTTCATCCAAAGATCTGTCTTGTTTTTACGAATTTTTTTTTTATTTTATTTTTTTTATTTATTTTAACTTCATTATTTAGAAGGAGCCAAGTATGCAGTTACCATTTTTTTCAATTATTTTTTACTGATTTTTAACCTCGAAGAATTTGATCATTTCAGGTTTTTCAGTTATCTGATTGGTTTGTTTTTGTTTAGTTTTTGTACAGCCTGATGATTTCATTTATTTCAGGTCTCGTTGGCTCGACCCAGTTGTGAGTCTATAAAGGGAGCAAACCTGTATATCAGTGGTTTGCCAAAATCCCTTACTCAGCTGGATTTAGAAAAACTTTTCTCCAGTTGCGGACAAATCATTACTTCCAGAATTCTATATGACCAAAATACAGGTATATAACAACATTACAGCCTTTTGGTATGGTACAAGATAATACCCCACCCTGCCCAAAACTACTAAAAAGTCAGTAAAGGGGAAGTAGGATATGGCCTGTGAAAAACAGCAACTAAATTTTCTCTACTTATGCAAAATACTATCATTTTTAGGTATCAATTGCACGGCCCAGTTGCGAAGGTATAAAAGGTGCAAATTTATACATTTGTGGCCTACCTAAGTGTCTTACGCAACCAGAACTCGAGAAAATCTTCTCCTCCTGTGGACGGATAATCACGTCTCGAATTTTATACGATAGCAATACAGGTTAGATACGTTCACCGTTCGACGTTAAATTTCTACATTTCAGTCGCAGAGTTGCTAGTGTTCGTGTTACTCAATTTTCAAATTTAACGTTGCCTATATATACGATCACTGCCTTTAGCATCCAGTTGATTTCTTGTGCTCTTGTTTACACAAATGTTTGCATGCAGGTTATATTCTTAGAAATTCCAAGTTTTCCCCCTTGGAAGTTGATGGGCAGTTGTCTTTTTCTATATTGTCTAATTTCTTGGTATATTTATAATTCTTTCAATTTTGTTGTTGTTTTGTGTTGAATTTTTAATTTGTTACATTTATATTAATCATATTAGTTGAAACTGCTTCTAACATTGTTGTGGTAACATTTTCAATTTTTTTTTTAAGATTTGTAATTTTTCGAAATTGTTTTGTTTTTTCATGTGATTTCTAAAATTTATTAATACCTATGACGTATCAGTACATGTTTGAGGTGTGCATAATCATATGAAGAAATTGTGATTCATTTATGCTGTCATTTCTTCTCCTTTTCTTTTCCACTTTGAATATTTCTGAGATACAAAAAAAGCAGGCACTTCACCTCGGTTGGATCTTTGTCTAGTGTTAATGCTCACCTCTTTTTAATGTCAGACTATCACATACCTCTTCCTATATAGAAAAAAAAAAGAAACTTAACTTGCATGTGTTAACAGACCTGCACAGCGAAGAGGATTTTATACCAGTTTTCTGCAATGCTATATTTTTTTTTTCAACAAATTGTCAGTCTGAACTACTGCTGATGCTTCAGTATATAAGTCGGGAAAAGTCCTGTTGATGTGCCTGTTTTTTCTCTGGAATAACCTATTTATAACTTCAAAAGACTGCAGCGAATTCTTTCGGCTTAAAAGTTTCAAAATTATGCACTTCTCAGACATGCTTTACATAAAGAAGAAATTGAAAGAAATAAGTCCTAGTAGTAAAGACATTACGTTGAATGAAAACTGATTATTCACAGTCTACTTTCAAAATTGCTTCTGTAGCTATAAGGAATTTAATTAAGTAATAATAATGTTTTCAGATTGAATTTCTAAGGCTTTAATATTTTATACATGACAAATTAAATATTGTACAACACAGTAATATTTTAATATGATAAAATGTTAATTGAAATGATAAAATGTTCTGTCAGATTTGACTGTAACATTCTTATCGTTTGGACAAGAAGACATCCTGAATTATTCTAAATAGTAGTTTTAAGTTCAGTCTTTGTTTCTCTGAAGAATTTACAGGTTAGAAGAAAGATGAATACAAAGGTCGTGCAGGTAGGTGAAAAGGAAAGGGATCTTAAATTGGAAACAAAAGGCATCGCTGTCATATTTTTCTGTTATGCTCTTTCTGCACCCTTTGTCCCTTTCTAAGGAAAGTTCCTACAGTTTCTCTGCACCGTTTTGCTCCCGTTCCACAAAGCTTTGTCATAAATGTTGGTCATACGGTTTGCTGTAACTTGTCTTTACTGAGCAGCTTTGCAACTTCGGAGTTCAAGTCCGCTGGATGGAATAAAACAGGCAACTTGGTGCTAAAACATTCTTTTTTTCTCCAGATACATTTATGTAGTGATAATTTTGAAGTTGGACCAACTATATCTATAAAGCAGCTGTAAAATAGCAGAGTAATACACACCATATGGAAAACTCATCAAATATACCCTCGGGATTCAAAGAAGCACATTCCATGCTACATCTTGGCATTCTCGTAGGGATTTTACATACGTTTTAGAGGTTCATTTTCAAAATAATGACTTAAAGACATACATATGAAATTTCACTTTCTGTTAACATAATAATGCTTTTAGTCTACATGTTTGCCAAACCAGGAATAGTACACTATCAAGTTAGTCAATCAGATTGTCAGTTATATATTTAGATATGCAGATTTTGTAAAATTATTATTAACTCCCTTTGCCTAACCAAGGTAGATTGTTATTTAGACGGTTAAAATATCAAGATGTCTGTCAAAGGTAAATGAATGTAAAACTTAAATATATTAATAGGTAAAGAAATAGTCCACTTTTTAAATAATTTTCATATTAAAGGTGGTTGGGGAGAGAGAGAGATAATGCCTTAATTTCTAAAGGGCTCTATCTCTTTGTAACGAATCTTTTTGTTCCTTAAATATATTTCCCAGAATATATGAAAAATAAAAAAAGGTCATAAAATGTTGCTTAATATGATGACCACCGTTAATGATTAGCAAAGCAATTACTCTTCATCATATAATATTGAAATATCTAAAGTACTTGTTCATATTTGGGATGGACGTAATTCTAGAGAATCAATACAAAATTAATACAGACGCATTTTTTTCTTTCTTTTTTTTTTATGAAGGAAGTGTCTGGATATAGTAGTTATCTAATTACCGATTGCTTAAAATGGGTTAAAACAATAAAGATTTAATTTAACACACTTAACATAAGTGCAGTTTTGACTGTAAGATTTATAGAGAATATAAAGAGATTCGAAGTGCACATTTTTTGTTATCAGTTCGATAAAGTTTAGCAGCATTATTAAAGTGCCAACTTCAAAAGAGGGGAGGGAAAAAATGAGATGTGCATTTATTTTTGGCATGAACTATATTGATGATTTCCCAGTTCACTAATTCATATTTGTTTGCCAGAAACCTTAGAAGCACTCATTGTGAGCAACATTCAATCATTATAAGCTTCTGAGTTGGAAAAAAGAAATGTTTTCTTTTGTGCCAAGTTCTATTTCACAATTACAGACATAAGTTAGACTGTGTCAGCCTCTGGCATACAAGTGCTTGGAAAAGTAATAAATTTTGTTGCAAATATTTCTTTCCAATAATTTATTATGCTCTTTTTAACAGTTCCCCTTATTGTGTTCTTTTGATCTATGAATATATTACCTTATTAAAGTAATGAATTTGTTAATCATCCCCCAGAGTCCTTCATTTTAGTCTACTGTGAAATCACTAATATTCGTGGGGGACTAATTTTTGTGGTTGAGTCAATCCACGAAATTTAATCCCAACAAACAAGTAAACTCCCCATTTATTTTATGTTCAAAAGATAAAATCCACAAATTCATATCCCCACGAAATTGCCGTTTTGACCAAAACTACGAAATTTCATGCCCACGAAATTAAATGATTTTACAGTATCATTTAAGGTATGTTTTGAAAAATGACGAGTTGCTCATCAAATAAAAAAAACTTTCTTTTCTTTCCTTTTTTGTGCCTCACAATTTTTTAGGTCGGGTGTGGGGGAGGAGGGGGGAACTTGGATTTGCCCTTGTCTGTACACCTGGCAAACAAAGCAAACAAAAAGACACTCACATTTATCCATGAATGATTCAAAGACTCAAACCCTCAACCCGAGATAATATAAAAGTTATCGTAATTGTCAACAATTAACATTATGACCATACATTATTTGTTGAAATATCTAACCACAATTGGTGGGGGGAAAAAAGAAATTTTAAAAAGGCAAAGCTGTCAAGAAATACATCTCAAAGCATTTTGCATATAAGCTAGAATAAACAAAAAACAGAGACTAAATTGCATTTTCTACATTTAGGTAACTTGGCTTTTTGCATCATTTGGAGACAAAAAAAATGTTCATTTCTCATAGAAATATAAGTTTTGTCATCTTGAAACTATCATCAGTGTGCCTCTGCCATCCCAGTATTGTTTAAACTTCTCATTAGGAAAATTAATTGCTGGTTAATTTGATCCTTTTGTATTCTTACCCTAGCCAGCTGTCCATATACATGAATTCTGTCAATAAGGTGTCATTGTTTACCTTCTCCCTAACAGCAGCTTACAATAAAACCATTAGGAAGAAAAATACAAAGAGAAAACAAATATCAATGGTTGGCACACTTTAATAAATCCTTGCTATTGATACATCACTAATATGAAGCCCAGTGTTCTTTGTGCATTAGGGGTATAACAAATAACAAATATTTGAATACTTCAATAGTGGGTGATAATAGTAGCATTGTTTGGTTAATATTTGTCAATTATTTATAAAACGTTGTCCCAGAGCCACCATATGGCAAATTCCCAGTCTCCATAGATACATAAGTAATTAATGTGCAAATGTATATGTAATTGCTTGCAAGCACAATGAAATTAATTAAGTTATTACAAATGTCTGTTTAATATTTTGGAAGTCCCAGGTAAGCTGCACCGCTTAATTAACTCTTGTGATGATTTAGATGGCTGCTCTCTGCCAAAAGTAAAGTCTCGCTGAAAATATACCGTGTGATTTTTTTCGCACACTGGCACGGCTTCTGTTTAATGAAAATACAATTTAGTTTATTTACTTTTAGGTTCCGTAATAGTAGTGTGTGAACCTTTCTAACTTGTGCAGATAATGAACTTTTTTCACTGCATTGTTAGATAGGACATGGAAAAAGCAAGGCAGTCATAAAACTTGAAAAACCAGTCTGGTTAACGAGACATTTCCTGAATTTCTTTGATTTTTCTCAATAAATACATCAGGATCACAATGATAGAGCACATACTTACTTGTATTCACACAAAATAGGAATGCTTGCATGTCTTTTTTTTTTTTTTTTTTTCTTTCAACGGTATTTTGAGAAAGCCAAATGTATGTGTTTAGATGATCTGGCTTTTTCTTATAGACAAAAGGGGAAAAAATGAAATGTACTTAAAATATTGTAAGCAATGCAAATATTTAATAACTTTTGTAAATACAGACAGAAGATATATAGTGTACAGAAACAGACTAAAACAATAACATTTGCCTTGGCTAAACGGATTCTACAATTTTAATAACATGAATTCCATGAACTGAAAGTATTTCAGTTCTTCATTATCGTCATAGATCTTTGCAATCAGAGTGTCTACAATAAAAAGTATGATAACATGTTTCAGTTTAAGGTGCCGAAAAGTAAATTTCCCTGTTTTTCCGACTCTTCAGCTCAGTGCTTCATAGCTTGTTCTCCATGTAATGTTGTTCACCTATTTCAGATGTGTTGTCTGATGCACATACTAACGTCAGAGTGATACAAATAGTTTTGTATGATCATAAATCTGTATTACCTTGTAGATATTTACTGAATCTGCTATTAATTGCTCATACATGGCACAGGCGAGAGAGAAAAAAATCATTATAACCAGCATTGGCAGGTACTCTTCAAGGAAATATGGTTATTTAAGAATATAAACTCCAGTTTCATAAAATACACAATTATCACCGTAATCCTAGGAACCCATTGTTTGCTCATAAAGTTAATGAAAAAAATGCCAAATGGCTCAGAGCGGATATGTACTTCACTTTGTTTCTTTAGCTGTTTGTAATAAAAAGAAAATAGGGAGTGAAATGAAAGAATTTATAGTAGAATGAAGATGGTTGCCAATTAACTACAAATGATTTTTGATAGTGTAAGCATACTGGTTGCCTTTTATATGCAGGATTAGATATATTTATGCCCGTTTTCTTGCCAACATTCTTTGTTTGATTTTCTCTTCGATTTTTTTTTTGTATCCAATAAAATATAATCTTCTTTGCATGAAGATGGGAGTTAATATGTCTCTCTGCTGGAAAACATTCTATTTTATGATTCTGCGACTAGAGATTGCTTCACATGCTGATGCGTTTTTATTGTAGATACAAATTCTTTCTATCTCCTAGATTTTAATTGTGGCAAACTCATAACTACCTAATACTGTACAAATTCATTTCACCTGTTTCTGTGACTTTAAGGAATGTTTACGTAAGAACACGGTCCATATGAAAAGAATAAAAATGTATCTTTTAGAATTAGTTTTATCACTGTTTGTATTACAGCAAAATTAGACAAAGCTGCAAAGTAGTCTGTGTTCATTTAATTAAGTGCAAGCGCATAAAGCAAGTAAATCATATGCATTACCTCACAAAGAGACGTACAAAAAAACTGCACCTTTGAACAAGTTCAGAAAAAACATGAATATTGTGGTGATACATGCAGATCTGCAGTTTCTTATATTGATTTCATTGAAAATGACGACACTGTTTACAATATTTTCGCATATTATATTCTAGTGGTATTGTCCTTGAGTTTTTTCTAACAGCATTATCCTCGAGTATTTATTGGGAGTATGTCCAAATGCAGAAAAGGCCCATTTTCAGCTTGTCTCAATCCTATTACAATGAATCCTTGTATCAGGGTAGTGTGGTAACGGAAAAGTTGGTTGTAGGAGTTGCAGTCCTGTTTTCTAACAAACAGTTCCCAGAAATTTCTACACTTGCTACCGGGTTATCATTGTATGGAATTATTATTACTGACAATCTTGAATCTATTGAAGGTTGGAGATAATCTGTTAATGGCTGTTTGTAGCATTATTGTTTATGTCTCTGGAACATTTGGAGCTATCTTTATACCTGCAAGTGAAAATAGATGTCTACTGAAATGAATTGCTTGCCATACAAGTGTAACTACAAGTATAGAAGGAGCTAATATTTGTAGAAAATACATACTGGCAGATCTCAATCAGTAATCCCCATCAGAGGGTTACAGATGTTTTTCACAGGTAAACTTGCAGTGGTATCACATTGGTTTACCTGAGTATGGGAAGAAGATGTGAGCTGGCAGTAAAAGCATTAGGTTAATCAATCAATCTTCTTGTGAAGTGAAGCTTCACACTGTTCACTGTACCATCAAGTCACCAATCCATATAGCACAGCAAGTGATAACATAACATGAACTGTATTACAGATGTAGGTGCTCAGTTTTTGGCAGTCTTTTTCTGTATTATGTTCTTTGTACTCTGTCCACAATTCTGTATCTTTTGACATATTTCAAAAGTGCAGTCGTGTCATATGTTTAAACTTTTTAGTTTTTTCAGATGAGATATATTTGGGTTTGAAAAATCTGCTTTTCTCTCTGGTATATAATGAGTGGGGAGAGGATAGTTGGAGGTAAGAGAGAGAGACATTAAAATAGATTCAGGATAGAATAAATGGCTTGGATCATACCCTACAAAATCTGGAAAAATAACTTGCAGTGACTGATCTTTTTAAGTGTTTTCAAGTAACAAAATATGGTTGTTCATTTTTACATTAGCACATATTTTACTATATATCTTAATAACATGATTTTTATCGCATTCTTGACCTGCAGGAAATGGAAGAGTGTTGTATACTCAATCTGATATACCACCAGTTTATTTTTCTAAGAATGCTGTCTTAATGGAAGTTGTTAACTACTGTTGCTCATCCCTATTTTTCCACCAATATTCAATGGTAACAGATTGTATGTGTTCTTTGTGCATATAGATTTTCCATATTCAAATACAAAAGGAAACAAGTTTTGTAATCAAACAACTGTTACCAAATACATATTGGAGTATCGATCTGAAGTATTTTTTTTTTTCCAACAGCCTGCTAGATTGATATGTTTTCTTATCTTGAATAACTGAAAAGTGCTATATATCTCTTTTTGCACAAGTTTCCCCGCATTTCCATTGGTCAAAAAAAGTTACATGCCGAGTTAGTATCCACGGGAAGTAAAAACCAGATAGGGATTTTGGTTCAAACATGGCTGGTGTTGTTTGGGTTGTATCATTTCTGAAAAACTGGAGTGAAAAGTAGCTGGCCTTGGTTTGGAATGTACGAATTTCCATCACTGGTATATACTAGATCCTGTCACCAACAAACCATATAATGTGTTCTGCTGTATCCTACTATAATATCTTTGTCTTCTCAACTGTGAGTCTGGCTCATTCAAGAATATATGTCTTACCATACCAGTCGGGCAATGCCAAAATGCATATGAAGAATTCTTCAAAATGAAAGTGCTGATTGTCAGTGCTGGCACACTACCTTAAAACAAAAAATAAAACAGAATCAAGTTTGTACTCTGGTTTGCTTGGCGTCTGCCTTTCCCTTTCCTGTGTTTTTAATTCCATTTACAAATGTGTTTAGCACAGGAAATTAATGCAAAAATTATACTTATGTTTTGTGGTATGTTGATTTATTCCTGTCTCAGGAGAGAATACTTGGGCATGAACTTGTTCTAAATAAAGCCATTTGCTGTGACTCCCTATGGTATTAAATGTTTGAACACGATCAATCAAATACCATACACAGTCTGTAATCAAAAAGTTTTTTTGTTAGGTTTTAGGTGGGTGGGGTGAGGGGGAAATGGAGAGACAGACTCTTCTTAATTGTAAAAGATTTAGTGCTATTGAAAGGTGCTCAGCAGAATTTGACAATTTCCAGCTATATGTATATTCATCTTTCATACCAGTACATGACTGTATGATGTATGTTTTTCCAGTAAGAACTAAGATATTTTTTGGGGAAATGATAATCTAAGATTTTTTGTTTCCAAATGATAATTTCAGATTTTTTGTTCTGAAATGATGATAACATTCATGATAAGATGAGGAGAAAGGTTACATAGGTACGTTTTTACTCTCTTTTCGGAAACTGGCTCAACATTGATGACTTTTCCATTAGTCACGTTTTTGGTAGCATGTTATTACTTGGAAAAGTGCAGGTAAACTAGCAGATACCGGGAGCTTTGTGTTGGATTACTATATACTTTTCTTCTTATGAACTCTACATACATCTTTGATTTCTGTAAACAAAAGCAATTTCTGCATGCCAGTTACTTTGTTTTTAAGCTTCCTGTGTGCAAACTAAGAATAATATTTTATTTTATGGACTGGAAGGATCGCCAAATTTAAAAATGAGATTGTCCCTGCAGAATTCAGTTGGTCCCCATAATATCAATAAAATGTTAATGACAAAACATAGGTACAATGTATTTCAGTTAAGATTTAAAAATAATTTAGTTTTCACTTACAATACTATTTTCAAGTTACTTGAATTGAAAATAACAACTTCAGAAACTATATTGGTAGGGGAGATTTGCCAAATTTTAAGGTTTACTGGTTCCCCAGAAAATCTACTGTCTACGGGTTAGGGAACCTCTGTATTAGTGTCATTTGATGCCTGTATACTAAGCAAGGAACCATTTTCTGGTAATGTCTGTGTATTTTCCGCCATGTTAAATGCAATTTGTACAATAGGACAGTACTAGAGGGACAAAATACTGACAAAATTGGTTGGGCAATCTTACCATATCCTTTGATATTCTGGAAGCTCAATATAGCATAGCAATTTACAGTGAAAAGTCATTCATTTGAATGAACAAGACAGCCAACGAATCAATAGAGATTTCCATTGAAACAAGCTTGATCAATTATGCCGTCACTTTCTGGGCACTCATTGCTTCTGAGAGGTCATTTATACAGCGAAAAAAGCCATACAAAAATAGCCCTGTCTCTGTGGATGGGAGTGTGCTCTGCACGTTGTGCTATACTTAAATGGAGAAAAAATGTATGCTTCATTGTCAGAAACCAATTAAAGTTCAGTTTGCAATGTTGATGTAATTGATTTACAAACAGTAACCATGTTTACACAAGAAGCTGGAATTATTTGCATGTGAAGATTGGAAAAGTGCGAAACCTGAAGCTTTATTGACAAAGAAAACTTGATAATTTCCAGAATTCCCACACAATAGAGAGGAGTGATTAGTTAGTAATGGTTCCTGACTCTGAACTGGCATGGTGGCAAGTTCAAATCACCCTGTCTGGGTAAAAAAAAAGTCACATTCTTTCTATTTATTCTTGATGAGCTTTCTGCTTAGGAAACTTAGTGATCAGAACTGGTCAGTTACTACTTTTAGGAAACATTTATTGGTCAGAACTAGTCAGTTACTACCTTCAGGAAACATTTAGTGGTCAGAACTGGCCCATTGTGACAGTATGTTCTCTCTTCTGTAATATCCAGCTGTATTGTTAATATTTCCTTTGGGGTTTATGTTCTGAATTTATAGTCTGCTTCTAAGTCATGACTTACCTATTAACTTCTGTTATTAGTTAATTGAATTGTAATTATTCAGGAGGCAGCATCAAAATATGTGGGTCTTTGGAAGATACCAGTTTGAATAAAAAATAAAAATCAGTCCCCGCTAGGGCATAAAAATTATGATTAAAACAAGAGATTTTATTTATTTTTTACAAATTTACTGGGGAAATAGCGATCTGTGCAGGCAGATCTTTGTCTGCGCTGTTTGAAAATTTAGGCAGAATCACTTGCCACCAGCAGGTTAAAGGTTAGACATCTTTAGCATTTATAGTGACAGACACTTCTATGGCCTCATCAAGTAAATGATCATATTATTTCTCTTTAAATGTTCTTTTTTTGTCTGCAATATTGTTTTTATCTATATCCCAATCTGTTGTCATTAATACTTGATAACAAGCTATTGTAATGGAACTCAATATTTGTAATTAGCCAATGTGCCCTGGGATTCTGTATTTTCTAAACCAGATGTCATTAGTGTTTTTTTTTTTGTATGTGTGATTCATAGAGCTTTTTAGATTGTCGTTTCTTCCTGCTGTGAAAATTGTTTAGAAAATTATTGATAAAATAACTTCAGATACTTAAGCCTAAATCAATTAGAACAATACCATAGGGCTTATGTTTAACTGTCAACTGGACAGAGAATGGAAATGTCAAAATACTGCTTTGATCTTTTCAGCTTGATAGATCATGTGTTGTCACTTTTCTAGAAGTGTTTATTGGTTGTTTAGTAAAGAAATAGGGGATGTTCTAAGCAAGCTTTGCCTTCATTTCTATATCAGGTTTTTCTTGTATCAGAAAGATTTCCATGTTGTGATACAAAGTTGGTCATTTTTATTTGCTATAGCATCATGTAAAAGCTTACAGAAAAAAAAATCCCAGTGCCAGTTGTTCGTGGAGGTTTGGCTTGATTCTTTGTATGGGAGATGATCAGTTTGGAGCATTAGACTGTTTACAATATATGGGCTAATTCCAATTTATGATTACTGGAGAAATAAATCAATATATTGTATCCTCTGAGAAGCCGCCTGTCATAAATGACTACACAATTTGATTGATATGTATTAGAGTGCTTGGTACATGGTTCTCTAAAGCTTTCTATAGCTCTTGTTATAATGATCATGGGACCAGCCAGCCGTGTTTGTTCATTAATTCTATGAAACATATTAATGGCCAATGTTAATAGTTTCCATGTCTGCAATGTAACTTGTTTCGTTAGCATCAGAATATAGTCCTTATGCCTATTTAAAATTATATGAAATAGAATAATATTGCTGTTCAGTTTTTCATCAGTGGAGTTCAGAGGAAGTGGCATATTTTATATAATTTCAGCTTACATGGAAAGTATATTTATAGTTTATATGATATTCATTGATTCAGTGGCTCTGTGGCCCAGTAGTTGTGTCGTTAAGGTCGCTGACGTAGAATTACTTGCCGTTCAGCCTTTGGTCTGAAAACCTCAGTCTGAGGATTCTTTAACCCTTTGCCTGCTGGCGGCAGTAATTCTGCCTTTGCGACCAGTGCAGACCAAGATCAGCCTGCACATCCGTGCAGTCTGATCATGGTCTGCACTGTTCGCTATTCAGTCAGTAAATTTTCAGTAAACACCCCTTCGAATAATAAATGGTATTGCCCTAATTGAATGATGGACCAGTCCATTATAGAAATTTAGCAGGCTAAGGGTTAATTAGAGAAAGACATCAAGCAGATTTGAGGAGGTTGGTGGTTCTACCTATTTTCCAGCCCGTGCCTAAAATAACACTGAAATAATTTCCATGACATACAAATTGTGTCAGTGTGGCATTAAATACAACAGAAGGAAACAAGCATTCATTAGTATTATAGTATAGTTTCTATGTTTACTAACTTTAAGATGGCTTTTTATGCCCCCACTTTGTGGGGGGGGGGGAAGCATATAGATTTGCCCTTGTCCGTCCGTCCTTCCGAGAATGTGTTGTGCCTAGCTCCAAAAGTATTTGACGTAGAGTCACAAAACTTTACAGGAATGTTGGTCAGCATGTGTAGTTGTGCACCTGGGGTTTCGCTTCCGGATTCATTCAGTCATGTAGAAGTTATGGCCCCTGACTTTGTAAAAGTTGGTAATTTTAGTGTTGTGTCGCGCCTAGCTCCAAAAGTATTTGACGTAGAATCACAAAACTTCACAGGAATGTTGGTCAGCATGTGTAGTTGTGCACCTGGGGTTTCTAGTTCGGATTCATCCAGTCCTGTAGGAGTTATGGCCCCTGACTTAGTAAAAAATTGGTCTTTTAATGTTGTGTTGCGCATAGCTCCAAAAGTATTTGACCTAGAGTCACCAAAGTTTACAGGAATGTTGGTCAGCATGTGCAGTTGTGCACCTGGGGTTTCGCGTCTGGATTCATTCAGTATTGTAGGAGTTATGGCCCCTGACCTAGGAAAAAATTGTCATTTTAATGTCATGTAGTGGGGGCATCTGTGTCCCATGGACACATTTCTAGTTCTTTGAAAATCAGTAGTGGGTCTACAACCTGTAACCTACATTGTGTGTGGCAAGTACCTTACCAGCTGGAAATAATGCTCCTCCTTATAAGTTATTGTAATCAAAGTGGTTAACAGTCCCCAAACAGCATTATGTGAACTTAATTAAAGGTTTTCCTTTTGAATAATTTAAAAGGTTAGTGATAGAGAAGCTTTTAGAATTGAAATTAATGAACGTTTTCATGCTCATTACTGCTTAACATTCTGAGAATTGACATTTCCTAAGTACTCGCGGACCAAGTTCAATGATGTTAACTAGGAAATGCACTCTCGGTTTAATTAAAACTCACTATTGTCATTCAATATTAGTAATCAAGACTCCACAATGCATTACAAGGATTGAACAAGTGCAGAGCTGAAAAGTTTCAATAGAAATGTATGAATCAACACAATGACTCAATATGACATCATTTGATTCCTATAGCCTGTGACCCGAGAAACTTGTATTCCTTTAATGGACGATATTGGAAAATGGTACAGCGCTACTTATAATAACTGGCTGCTCCATTAATATTTTAATACAGACTTCACTAATTACAATATTGAGCACGCCGACAATTACAAAAGTTCCAGTCTTGTATAGCTTTGACCTGATGTAAAAGCGATATAACACATTAAGCCAGTTGCCATTGATTGCTATTCAGTGGACTGGTATTATTTTTGCATGATAGAATTTCATTTGAATATTGAATATTCCACAATGAATATCTCATTGGCAAAAAGATTTAGACTGGCAGAATCAATATTGTAATCAATAATATGGAAGTTGCTTTGAATTTCGCCAGAAAATTGTAGAATAGGGCCTGCTGGAGAATGATCTTATAAGCAATCAATAAAACGATAATCAGCACCCTTATACAAATGAACTAAATTTTCTGTTAAAACTTATGATAAATGTTACATACTAAATGATTCCTTCATTGAGTTTTGACACTAGGTTTTCGGGAAGATCCAAAACCCTTGAATCAGGGGCAATAAAACACTGACTATAAATATAGCTACTTGTTTTCACATTATAATATATTAGTCTAAAGGGAAAACTGCCATCTAGAGACTCTTGATACTTTAATTTTTTTTATTGTCTCGGAAAAATTCCATTTTGGCTCTAATTATCGGAGAAAAGAGACATTTGAATAGCTTCAGGTGTTTTGTACCATGTATAAAATACAGACTAGGTTGAGTCAATGACTGTTGTGGCATCATTTATGTTCTCATTGAAATTTTCAAAACCAGAAGATAGTAGGTTTAAATCCTTAATTGTTTTAACAATTTAGCTAATCAGTTTGTTAATTTTGTGAAACGTCTGTTAATATTAGTAGCATGTACCAATTATTGTAACATAAAAGATGAATAGCTGCAACTGTGCCTACAGATCCAGAAGGCTTTTGGGTTGTCATACATTTATTTTTAGATCTGATATGTGATAGAAAGACATGAAGTGAATAACAAATGTCTGCAAAATATTAATAAACGTTCAGGTTTTGCGGTGAGAAAAAAATGATACAAGTAAGAAAAATAACAATAAAATCTATGAGGAGCTGTCTGAGTAGGCTTCTCGTGTGAAAGCGTGTTAGTTATGTTGTTCTTGTCACTATCTGTAGGAATCTATGGTACTGTTTCATGTTTAATTACATACTATCGTATGGTTCTGTCTGAGAAACAAGTGTTACAGTAGTTGTTATTAGGGATGAGATCTCATCAAAGATTCATATTTCAAGATGACTTTGATGTTGTATTTGGGTAACTTCGTCAGTAATAACACCTTTTATGAAGATATATCACACAACACTAAAACTTTTAAATGAAAAATATTAGTTTCTTGGCATATTAAACATTCACTACATGAGGGAAATAGCATGCTGTTTATGGTAGTATTTTTCTTCATTTGCTGCCACACAAATCGAATCCCAGTGTTTATAGTCATGCATTATTAATGTGATCAAAGACATGTTTTCATCTCTATTGAACTATTGGTAACATAGTCTGTGTTTTTATTAAAGTATATGTCTGTATAAGGGTGGCTAACTATACTTCGGTTTCTATTTATAGATTGGTCTTTTTGCCTATGTTAATTTCTTTCTGTAGTTTTTTTTAGCTATCTTTCCTGTGGATTCTATCCATGAAGGTTGAAATCTGTACCTCAGTGGCTATTTATACAGTAAAAACACTGCTTGCTCCAGTATCCTGGCTAGCGTCACCTAAGCACTTCAGGGTGGTCCCGGCCATTTGCTATTTTCTATATGAGATTTAACCAAGGCGGGTATGAGCATGAATGTTTTGAGTATTACTCTTCAGGTCCCTGTGTATTACTGTATTAATTTTTTGCTGCAGGGCAGTCTCAAACAAACATGTCAAAACTTTCTGCACAGTCGGCTACTAGAAGAAAAAGGTTTATTCAAAAGGGTCATAATGCCATGAGAATCACTTGATATATTATCTGATTATCTAAAAAAATTTGTATGCTAATATATTTGAATGTATGAGATTGTTTATTGACAAAAAATTCAGAAAAGCTTCTTTGATCTTTTGGTAATTGTTTGCATCAGATCAAAGCAATAATGTGATTCCAAATGTTCTCATTATTACATCCTATTTGCAGGGTTGGAAAGATAATTATAAGATCTTCATTTGAATAAGAAAATTCCAAGGTTGTATATATGTTGAAAATTTCTGCTATGTGCCTTTTATAAATAGCATATTAAATGTCTTTCATAGCAACATTCAAATTCAAATTTCTGATGCATGTTGGTCAATATTTAGGCTGCTCAAAACCATGGATAACTGCAACATTTTGCTCATTCCTTTGCATTTCCCAGTGATGTTTCACCTGCTGTCTGGTTTCTGTCTATTCTTTAATGGCTATCTATACTTTGGTTTCTGTCCATCCTTTGTTTGCTGTGTTATATGTGTGCATTAATGAGTTTATTTATAGTCACGACTTGTCACCAAGGTGGATGACTCTTCCAAAAGACTGTTTGTAATTTAGTGGGAGGATAGTGCATGCTACAGAAAACACAACAATTCCAGAAGCTTCATTGGTTAGCATGCCAGGTGAACAGCACTCATACATAGTACTCATCCTCATGTTAGTAACTTTTAGTTGGAGGTGTGGGGAGCTTAAACTCTAGACCCCAGACTTCATAGCCTGACAGTGTTACCACAGAATCATTGTCTTTACTTTGGTTACTATCTATATTTTGATTTCTCTTTATTCTTTGATAACCATTTATACCTTGGTAGCTGTTTATAGTGGATGGCTTTCTATACTTTGGTTTCTATCCATACTTTCATTGCAATCAACTTTGGGCTCTGTCGAAACTTTGGTGACTGTTTATACTTTGGTTTCTGTCTGTGCTTTTGTTGCTAATTATGCTATATTCAGTACGTATATACTCAAAATGAAACAGGTCTTCAGGATGTCTTCTTGTATTACATTTTTGTATATTAGTATTTGAACGTTGAATTCTAACCTTTTTTCGTTATCAAAGTATTGAGTTAAGTTTGTATTTTTATGATTGCAGGGTTGTCAAAAGGTGTAGGTTTTATACGTTTTGACCAGAGGATAGAGGCAGAACGAGCAATCCAGAAGCTCAATGGGACAATACCAGACGGCGCCACTGAACCAATTACGGTCAAATTTGCCAATTCACCAAGTTCAAATAAGAACGCATTACCAACACTAGCACTCGCTCCATACCTGTCACCTACTCGACGGTTCTTGGGACCAATACATCATCCGTCGTCAGGCAGATTCAGGTTAGTTTTGTATAATCCTTTTCTAAAGGAAAAGGTAATTAAGATGTAGTATTCCAGTCCAGAGATCTGGTTTCTGTAACAGTGTTCTTGATGTAACATAGTCATGTAAGAAGACTGTTTCTTAGAAATAATAATAATTTTTATACCATTTTCTTAGAAATACTACTTTTCTGTCCAAAAAAAAAAACAAACTTTTTATGGGTACTTTGCAATTATCTAAGGTCCAGAAGTTGTTGTACTTGACAGGTTTTAAAATTGTAATAGATATTTGGGATGAAATTTGGACTTAAATGTCAAAACAGAATAACTATTTGTATTTTGTAATTGAAGGATATAAAAATAAAATTTTATTTTCATTCCTATGCTTGTATAAGAGCACATCTAAGAGGCGTTAATATTGTAATCAGTCATATAGTCATTTATCATGGAAATGTGAGCTTGCCACAAACAGTGAAGAGGTACTTGTCTCAGTTTTAGTTGGTTTCATAATCATTTGAATACGTCATAGGACATAGAAATAAGTAACAAACAGTGTTCGAGACAGTCTAGACGAGACATGCCAGATAGACATTTTTCGTGCTGAGAGACATTTATCTCTTATGTGCAGAAGTCTCATTTCTTACAAAACAGTCATTTTACCATGTAGAATTTATCCCTATATTCTCATTTAACACACAGCTGCCGATAGAAACCTTAATTTGATCGGACAAGATAAAATTGATGTCCAAATTTCATTAATTTGTATGATTGCTAGAGCATCTCTAAGGAGATTTCATGTTGACTCAAAGAATAACATTATCTCCTCAGATTAGATTCAGAGATATGTTGTTTATTTCAAATTGTGATGTTGCCTCGTAAAGTATTTTCCTAGAAAAAAAGAAAGACCAATGTTCTGTCGAAAATAAATCTTTCAGTGCCGTAACTGGAAGATTAAGAGCTTTGTAAAAGAAAAATGGGATTATCTGAGTGTTCTTTCAAAATTGGCTCAATTCAAAGACTGAGCGCAAAACTATATGTAAGTAAAGATTAAGATACAGTAGCTCTGCACTCAGCCTTCATCATGTATGCTTGGTCAGTCATGCTTGAATGTGATACTTAGTCCTTGTGGGGACTGACACATTGTCAGCAAAATTTCAAGAAAACTTAAGCTGATATTAAGGCGAAATAAGATAGCTGAAGAAGATTTGTCTGCTTTGAATAATAAAAACTGTAACTCGTTCTCCGAACATTTCATTGAATTAGTGAATGCTAATGGTGTGTAAATCAGACAAATATCTTCTCTGTCATGGTAATAAAAATGAACATAACTATTTTCATGAGTTTAAATTCTGTTTCTGATGTTTTATGGTAAAACAAGTTATCATTCTTGTATTTAAGGGGGGAAACTTTAAGCAAGAACTTTGAAAAAAAAAGCTTCCTTGGGTTAATCAGTTTGAAAACCTTTTGTTACCTGCTATATACAACATAAGATAGCTAGATAAGGATTTAAGCTGTGTTGATTGCAAGAATTCGTGAAAATTCCATGGGCAGAAAAGTGCATTTCCTCATTTGCAAATCTCATCTTAACACAGCCACAAATATGAATTTCAACAGTTCTAAGAAACTTTATATATATTAAACACTAGTATCCTTCAAAAGCTGTTTCAGTTTTATAACATGAGATGAAAATGATACAGGGTTTTTTTTTTGGCCGTTTTTATAGCCGTTATTTGGTTATATTCCCAATGCCAAAAAGTATGTATTTTTCCCAAAATGAGTGCATAAATTCCCAATCTACATTCTGAAAAAAATTTCATCAAAATTGCACTAAGATTGACCAAATTATGGACAATTTTGTGATGGAAGTATGTTAACGAGGTTGTACAATGTGAAACAAGTGTATGAGAAAGTGCTTAAACACATCCTTACTATATCCTATGGCACTAAATATTTCCCAATTTGGAACATTTACGCATTAAAATTCCCAATTTTGGGGGTATAGGCTATGTTCCCAAATTAGCTAGAAAAAACTCTGGGATATTACACTCTGCTGTCCGTATTGAGTCCAAAGGTCAAGGGAGATACAAAAAGTAACACAACCAATAAGGTGGGATACAAGACATCCAGATTAAGACACTGCTGACTGTAATTTCCTACTTATTACTAGTCATTGGCTTGGTGTTTTCTGAATTGTTGTAAGCCTAATCAGTCACCCTCTTTAGGACTACTTCTTGTTTTTTTATCAGACCTTACAAATTCAGAAAATATTAAGATGATGATGATACTAGACCTTATATCAATTTAAATATATAAAATGTAATTTAATGTATTTAAAAAGGGGAAGTGTGAAGGTACCTGTATGTAATAAATGTAGGCAATGATACATTTTTCTACACAAGCAGTCCAGTCATACAGACTGATTGAACAAACCTTGAAAGTTCTGTGTGACTGACTAGATACAGCTTTTGACTTGTACTGAAACAATTACTTCATTGATTGACCTCTCACATTCCAACAGCCACAAAGCAGGGTGTTACAGTTTTACTTTTTTGGTGAGAAACCCTGGAAGATATTTTCACAAAGAGCGGAAGGGGACCTGCAGCCAGTTATGGGGGGATGGGGGTGGGGGATTGGCAAGGCAGTTGAGCAAAGGGGAATAATAAAATAATAGTTCTAATGTATGGTCAGTTTTAAGGAAAACTTGCATTATGAAGAGCACTTGCCTATACGGCAACTGCATTTTTTTACTTATATATTTCACATGCCTGTCCGGCAACTGAGTATGATATTTTGCTTGCACGCACTCCACTTTTACCTACCCAAGGCAATAAGGCAGCCCTTAAGGTTGATTCATGTGAAGGGGCTGTAAATGACCAAACCATGAACACAGACAGTTTGCAAATATCTGGTGAAATATTGCTAGTAAATAGTGCAAAACTTCCCATTACCTCATCATATATAAAAAAATTATGAGAGTTGTATGAAAGATTAGATCATAATAACGTCACCCCCACGTGTTCACATTTGCTTCCTCTTCATCAATTCTCTAGAGGAGTTTTATTAGGCTTTTTGTTGTCATAGCAACCGGCAATATTGTAATATCTAGATTGAGGTGATTTTAAAATAGATACTTTTTTGTGTAAATTATCAAAGAGCCAGTAATTTGTTGTAATTGTTCGATATAGCCAGGTATACTATATATTAATTTATATCTCTGACTGGTTGAGGCTTTGAAAGTAAGATAATAAATAATCGCTGTTGCCCTCTCAATGGGTTAGTGGAGGAAAAGTACTAGTAAAATTGGACAGAGATAGAATGGGGGAAATTCTAACACAAGAAGTCTGCAACTGCCTCAAGGCCTCTGTTGATACCTGGAGTTAGATATCAATCTAAATTTTGTAGATCTTAAAGAAACTGGTTGAATTAGCTACAGCATCTGTAGTATTGATAACTGTCAGCACTTTGTACATGTTTTAAAGTCTTCATCTTTTTCAGTGGAAGCTAAATTGTGGTTCAGTTACTCTGAACCTATTCCCCTCTCCGCATGCAGAGGTGTTGAAACCTTGAATATAGTTATTACCGGTATCTTATGCATTACCTCGTCTTTGAAATCATATGAGTTGCGCCATGTGAAAACCAACTTATGCTTTTGCGACCAGCATGGAACCAGACCAGACTGCGCGGATGCGCAAGCTGGTCTGGATCCATGCTGGTCGCAAATGTACTATGTTGGTTTTCTCATGGTGCAGCTCATATCTGATTTTGGTATGTCCCCAATTCACCTTATTTTCTTGAAATTGACACAATGTTGTACTTTTATGCAGCCATGTTTACTTGCTGAAAACTTTACACATGAATTGATTATGAACAATTTTCAAAATCAATGAATAAGAGTTCATTGAAGACAGTGAGTCATATAGATGTGAATCAGGCAATGATTCCATGCCTCCTGTAGGGAAATTCAAGAAATATTCTATGTTCACAGATTACATATAATAGATAAGGTCCTTGAACCCGAGTGGTAAAGCTTCCTGGTGGAGCATATCCAGTTTTTCATGTTCATTTTATGACTGTTGTGTACATTCAGATTACAGTTAGTGAAGAAATAGAATCAGATTGAAATAATTCCAGATACTCTGAAATCATTTATGTTCATGGGAGAGTAATCCATTCTCTTGTCAGTGTGAACTCAAGTTTTCCTGCCCAGTATATGACATTGCTAACTGATTAAAAAGATGAAATCAGTTTCTAACTTCTCTACAGTTTTAGTGAAATGTCTTTCTTATCCTGTTACAAGACTGCCTGAAGTCATAACAAATACTTCATGAGACCAGCGCTGGTTTTCTCGGTATTTTCATTTAAAGCCTCTTTAAGCGTCATGTTTTGTAACTTTTGAGTTTTTGGTAAGAAATGAAATGAATTTTTGAGGAAGAAGGTAACTTAGTGTATTTTTCTATTACAGGTATTCTCCCTTAGAAAGCAGTCTGCTTGGAACAAGTACAATTCTACCAACGACCCCCTCCACACAGAGTAATGCGATCACAGGAGCTGGCTGGTGTATATTTGTGTACAACTTGGCCCCTGAGACAGAGGAGAATGTCCTATGGCAGTTGTTTGGTCCCTTCGGGGCTGTACAGAGCGTGAAAGTAATAAGGGACTTTCAAACACAGAAATGCAAGGGATTCGGGTTTGTAACCATGACCAACTACGATGAAGCCCTGATGGCAATACAGAGTCTAAATGGATTCGCCCTTGGCAACCGAGTGCTGCAAGTGTCATTTAAAACAAACAAAATGAAGATGATGTAACTCTTAGGGCTTGAATCAGGTTTTCTAAACCTATCTAGTCAATTGTTGCAAAGGTGATGATTGGTTGCTATGGAGATATTATGTCCGTTGCCATGGTAATCTCTAGTCAAGGACATTGTTTTTATCATGTGGAGTATTACACATTGCATAATAATCATGATATTATATTTTATATAAGGGGAGAAAAAAATGCAGCAGCTTTTTTTATAAAGAATCTCAGAGGTCTGTGCAATATTGAATCACCATGGTAACAATGGGTCAGATATTTCTATAGCAACCAGCGTCACTCTGTCTATGAAATGTGCTGCAGAATTAGAGATTTAAAAAAAAACGAGCATTGAGACATTTTACACATGGGACTGACAATAGTTGTATTGTATCAGATAGATACAATTTTATCTGTATATTTGGAATTTTTATTTTGAACTTGCTCAGGATATAACGTAGTTAATTCAGTTACGGAATTTTTAAGATTATTTAGAAATCCACTGTCGGTGACATGTGTAAAATATTTTGAATGCACAATCAAATGAATTCCAGTACTGTAGAAAACTTATTTTATAAACAAGTATTTGTTACACCAAATATATTTTGATAAAATCCAAAACCATGGCACATATTTTAATCTTTATATGGGTTATATCATAGTCCGGGTTTTTTTTTAAAACAAAACCAGCTTGTAAAATCTTATGTTACATTTTAAATTATATTTATTTAATATTTTTGAAATAAGGTTATAATTGTATGTTTAATTTTAATCACATTTTACTAATTTGTGAGTATTGTAAGTTTAGTGAGAATTGTCTAATTGATACACGAGCTTTCAGTTGGCTGCAATAAGATTGGTGGCCAACTGAGTTTTTGTTGTATACATATTTATGGTAAGTTGTTTTTTTTTTTCTTATTTATTATAGAGTTGTGATTTATCCCCCAATGTATTTTTACACACACACAATTTTATTTTAAAACACATTTTCATTTAGTGGTTTCATATCAGTAATTACAGAAATTTGTCACATTTTGATTCAAATTTCAGGAGAAAAAAACGAATCATGTTTCAGATGAAATTCTTCAAGATAAAGGTGTTAGAAATGTGTGTTTTGTTAAATATTTGCGGATTTTGTAAATTTCGGCAGTTTCATTGATTTCAACACCATAATATATTTGCATGTTCTATAAATCAGTTTAGGTGGAAAATTATATATTTGAGAACATATCATCTGAACATTATAAAATATATGTAAAAGGAAGAAAAATTGGGAGTTAAAATATGGACGATTGCCTAACTGTTAGATTTATTTTAGATAATTTGTTCTTTATTGATTAATTTAGACAATAATTTTAGATTGATTTTTCCTTTTTGTTTATCTTAGTATTGTGTTGCTTCTGTTTGCTTTAAAGCTAATTTCAGTGCTTGTTATATAAATTGATTAAACGACACTGAACATGTTCATGTCTGGGTTCAGCCATGGTTTTACACTTTAATGAGTGAGGAGACATATCGTCATAGCAACAAAAACATTGATTTGTACTCTTTAGGCGAAAGATTAATTGTTTGATAGATTCATTAGGCGAACAATTTTCTCGGAAATTGATAACGTACATTGCCGCTGTCTCATAACTGAATCTCCTAGTACAAATATTTAAATGAGCCGCGTCATGTGAAAACCAACATAGTGGGTTTGCGACCAGCATGGATCCAGACCAGCCTGCGCATCCGCGCAGTCTGGTCAGGATCCATGCTGTTCACTAACAGTTTCTCCAATAGCAATAGGCTTTGAAAGCGAACAGCATGGATCCTGACCAGACTGCTGCGCGTATGCGCAGGCTGGTCTGGATCCATGCTGGTCGCAAACCTACTATGTTGGTTTTCTCATGGCGCGGCTCAAATGTACATTTTAACAAAGCTTTAATCAATGTAAGTTCAATATGCTTTAGATGTACATGTTAAAAAAAAATCATTTAGTTTTTACTCGTTTTCTTATAAGCTCAGATTTATGCAACAAAGATATTCAGATACTGAAAAGTTGAGATTAAGCGTTGTGCATACTGGAAAATATGTTCAAATTTTATATTCAGTAATGTTCAAATTAATATTTTTAAATTTTCAAATTTATCTGTAACGTTCAAAAGTTCTCCTAGTAGCAGGTATTGCATAATAGGTATGATAGTTACTATAGATGTTCATAATATAGCCCAGTCATACAAAATGGAATATGTGAAGGAAAATTTTGTCATTTTTACCATATATCAAAACTTATCATTGGTTACTTATATCAAGCGAGAGCATATCATTGACTTTTCTGTTCAAATGGCAATTTACTTGCACTTGACACATATATGTTTTGGATATACATGTAATGTTAACCTGTACATTACGGCATGGTTACACATATTGATAACTGTCTCAGATTTTTTTTTTTGTGTTCATGATTTTTGTTGTTTTCCCTTATTTTATCTTTGAGTCATGTATTGCATCTGTGTTGTACTTATTTTACGTTATTTTGGGCTCGATATTTCAGAAACTGGTCAGCAAAATGATCATAACTTTGGTTGTCTTCAGTTCAGAATGTATATTTAACCTAAGTTCGAAACTTATTGTGCAGTTCTGTTTTTTTTTGTTTTTTTTTTCATGTGAACTTATTATTTCTTGTTGTTCCTATTGCATGACATTATTTTTCTAATAAGTTTGGGCAATCAGCTGTTCTTGATTTGATTGAAAATAATCACGTCATTAAAGAATAATATAGTGGTAATCGAAAACATGAATAATTAATACAGCAAAGCCATGAAACATTTATAGCTTCCAGTTGAAATGTTTTGAGACGTTATTGTGGCTGTGAGTTCATTCTATCTTACAAAGCAATGATGCTGTAAAAACAAAACATACAAAATATAAATC
This sequence comes from Mercenaria mercenaria, assembly GCF_021730395.1. Taxonomy (NCBI): domain Eukaryota; kingdom Metazoa; phylum Mollusca; class Bivalvia; order Venerida; family Veneridae; genus Mercenaria; species Mercenaria mercenaria. The sequence goes on along the minus strand of NC_069363.1, from coordinate 63,589,671 downwards.
GGCTCTGGGTATTTTAGGTAAAACCACTTGAACGGAAAGCTGCAGTTTTCAGACAAGTCAAGTTATAATATAGTGAGATTTATTAATTAAGGAAAACATATTTCAATTTTCATAACTAGCAGACATATTTAAATTTTGGCATTGTTATCCATTGTAATGGAAGACTTTATCTTACTCAAGATACAAGAAAGAATATACATATCTGCTCTATGTAAACAAAAGATAAAAACATCCTATCCACTTGAACAATAGCAAGATTCTGTCTCTACAAAGATTAGTTGCTCATTTGAACCATTCCTTAAATTGTCTCATTTTATGTCACATTTTAATTCTTTATAGATTTTCGTTGTAATTAAGTTTATGCTGGAAATGGACTTGTATGCCTATGGTCGGGAAAATTATGTTACATTTGTATACTTTGAAGCCAGGATTGAAAAGAATTGTTTTTCCGGTCATACAGGGTTAAGTGAAGATTTTTAAATTCAATTTTAAGGCATTTCTGTATTCAAGCTTTGGCAAAAGTTTGGTCACATGCATTTTGTTCACATTATTAAAGCACGGTTAAAGTACTAGTAATATATATATATTTATATATTATAGTGCATTTTTTTTTAATAAAACGATATAGAAATCTGCTGACTTTGTACATGCCTGTACACCAAAGTTTGATGATGTTTTTAACATTTTTTGCTTACTCATTTATATATAGGAATGAATATATCATTTGGCAAAGAAGTTCTTCCAAGCAAAATTTTGATATTTGACGTGTATTTAAAAGTTGTTAAATGTTTTTTGCTGTAAAACTGTTTCATGCATTGATCAGTTTAGATTTCACATGAAATGTGAGTGTTAACTTGTTATGGTAGAAATTTGATGAATTGATTTTAAACAAGTCTTATAAGTTATTTAGAAATTTCTGTGAAACACAGAACAAGTTTTATCACTAGCAGTCTTGTTGTTTAGAAGACTGTTATGTGAGTGTTAACTTCTCATTTTACTATGTACATTCCTATAGGCCAAATTGTTTTTATAAAATTTTGACCATATATATAATTAAAACTGGTGACTTAAGTGTGTGACTTCATTGAGAAAATTTTAAGCATTGTACAGAATATTTTTTTGACATGCATTTTGTTTTGGTTACTATTATACATCATCATGTATATGTCTCCTTGTTTCACTTGAAACTTACCTTAAATACACGTACAATGATCTAAGATATTGAAGGATGTAGAACTGAATATATGGCGCTGTGGATAAAACAGCTGTCTCTTACATTTGCCTTGCTGGACAGTAGTCTAAATCGATCATCTGTACATGTATGAGGAATCTACATTGGGAAGCAGTGATTGTCCCCATATCAGGAATATTATACATGAAGTAGTTGTTTATGACAGGAACATCTATCTTTTCTATCTTGTGCATTTCATCTGAAAGGAAGGAAAATGACGAGTTTGTGAGACCGTAGACTTAGTTATAGTTTAATTCATTTTCTTCGAAATCATTTTGCTGTCAAAGACAAAACATGTAACAAGATAATGCATGTCAAAGAAAATTCTTTACAAACACTATTCTTTCAAAAGTAAGAAAAATACAGCAAAGGTTAAGAAACCAAAGCAATAAAGTTTGGTGTTTTGTGTGTTAAGCATAATTCCTTGGTCCTACTACAAGGTGTAAATATTTGGAGATTTTTTTTTGGGATACTCAAAAGTATTCAAGTTACAGTCTTGATAAATACATGCCTCATTTTCAATCAGGATAAAATTAGAATTGTTTGAAAGAAAAAAAAAGAATACATTGTATGTCATATACAAACAATATTGTATTTGAAATTTTACATTTTACATCATTGTTATTTACAGTGTTCCATTTTTTTCTAGGGTTTTATACTATTTCCAACAAATATGCAATTTTATACAAAATTTCTGTTACTTATACCAGCAGTTTCTCTTGGAAAAAGTGGGAGAAGCCTGTGATTAAAGTCACTGGTGGTCTTCATGTGAAAATATGGTAAACATCTACTCTGTGTAGGTTTTTAATCTAGTGCTAAGTTTATCAAAAAACAAGAGAAATGTTCCAAGTTCGTACAAGCATTCAAAGATTATCTTAATGTATGTGCATTTGAAAATGACTCTGTATCAACCTTAAATTACATGGGAAACATTTTTTCAATGGCTTAAGATAATTTTGGCTTTGTAAGGATATAAGGCTTAAAGGAGATGAAGTTTAATGATGTTATCATGTGTCTATCAACTTGGACTTGTATTTCATAAACTTGGGACTTCTTAAATAACATTCTTAAGATGGCTTTGGTAAAATTAATTGGCAGAGTACATGAAGATGCTACTATAAAATTTGGACATCCTGGCTCTTTTTTCAAGAGAAACATGATATTTGCGGACTATGTACTTTATAATTGAGTCCAGAACAACCACCGCCCATATACCTCGAAACCCCTCGCTGCTGGCTCAATTTGTGTGTGTTACAGCAATATTAATATGTCCATCTTCTTAATTCCATATTCATTCTGCATAATAACATATACACCACAAAGTTCCCTTTTAAGAGTGCCGCCACCTGTCTCCAGTGACTCTTCGGAAATGTAGTAAATATATTTGCATATTTTGAAGTGAGTACGCCCCTCTTATCTAATTACAAGGACATGGCCAGTATGTTTCTTCTTTAAGGCTCCTTGATTCAATTGTTATTAAATACTCGGAAAACTAATAGTGTTGCCTTGGAGCTTGT